>NC_143014.1:403652933-403826433 GCF_055824585.1 Amblyomma mixtum
GCGACATTACGCGACAAATCAAAGCGAAACGCTGGAGGGGTGGCGGGGGGGGGGGGGGGGGGGGGGGGCAACCCTGCGCTTCTGCTTGACGACATTACGCCTTATCACATGCCTCGGCAATAACAAGTTGATATCTGGGAATGCGCTCCATGGAGATTTACCATTCACCCTGCAGTTCAAACCTGGGTCCCATGGATTCTATGTCCTTCATAACCACAAGAAATTTCGTCGCGGGCAACGACTTCGTGATGGTATTGCCTTCAAGGGATTGGTAACAGGCTCCCTGTGGCAACGAAAAGTTCCTTCGGTTGATAAGCAGTTGGCTGTAATTATATCAGAAAGTTTTGTTTTCATATTCAGGTAGAAAATTTGATAACTGAACCCTCCTCGGATTATCCTCATCAGGAACGAACGGGTGTAAAAATGAGGGGAAAGGAGGGGGGGCACTTGGTAAACGCATACAGTTACTCTGATTGTGTATGGCAGTAAAAAAATCTTTTTTAAATGTGAAAGCACCCTATCACGGTGGCTCACTTGCTTTGGCGCTCGACTGCTGATCTCAAGGTCGCGGGGTTCAATATCGTTCGTGGCCGCTGCATTTCGATGAAGCCGAAATACAAAAACACCCTTGCGGTGTGCGATGTTATAGTGCCATGTGTACCCTTTTGTAGCTTCGGTACGTTAGGCCTCACAAAAATTTTAGGCGCTTGACACCACCGTTGTTTTACACTTTTTATAAAATCCCGCACAAAAGAGTTTTCAATACCTTATGTTTGGCGCATGATAGCCTTAGATGTTTATGCTACAGTAAACCCAACACAGCACAACGCAAAGGTGCAGATTGTTTTTCAACGTCGGTGCATTTTGATGTCAAGTAGTTTCTCGTAGTTTTCAAAGTACAGCAAGCCTTCCCCCCTCCTTCCACCCCCCCCCCCCCCTCTAATGATGGCAAAGACAGGCATATCGGCAGAAATATTTGCAGGTCTTGTGAAAAGGTGCTGTGAGGCAATAAATTCCCACTGAGTTATGAATGTGACTAAGTCCTATGCGAAACAATGCTTGGTCACTTTGAGGTCAATGCCTGCCTTTTTTAAGTGTCTCCGCAGGCAAGTTATTTCGACGAAAAGTGCCTTCTCGGACTGTAGTTATAGAAGGCTGGGAGTTTCGGAATATAACCCTTCAGTTCATTCCGAGCTAAATAAGGCGCTTCGGGAAGCGCAGCGTGCCCGCCACGGTCAGTGCTCTCGCCCATCCTCCTCCTCTGCTGGAGCTGCGCCCCCTTGAGCTTTGCGCCCGGTTGTCACCACCGTCGTGACGCCGCTGAGCACACAGTCTGCAACGCGGCACCCCGACACTAGTGGGGCAAGGTACAGCTAAGCACAACGCACGCTTCGCCTTTCGACTGTTGAGAACAGCGTCAGCAAGTCATAATAAGGTGTGGGTGCGGGCTTTGTGATCGATAGCAAACGTAAAGCGCGGTAAACACAGGGACGTAAGAAAGACGACGAAGCTCGTAAAAAGGAGCATCATGCAAACCTGCCTTTCGAATGTCCTCGGAAAGTCTTGCCTCCCCCCCCCCCCCCTTGATTAACGAATGTTTCTGAAGGCAGATTTGAAGTCGAGCGGCTATCCCATCCATCTGCTTTGTGCTGTAGCTGAGGATATCCTCAAAAAAACAGAAGGTTCACAGTGACAAGGTGATCAAGAAAAATCAGAAAAAAAGGGTTGTAGATTTGCCATGCTTCCTTTCTTTGTCTCACAACATCATGAAGTTAACTCGGATTGTGGAAGTAAAAGTCCTGTCAGCACCTCATAAACTAAGCAGGCTTTGCAGGCTGACGAGCCCTTCGGGAAGTGAAAATGTAGGCTGTCAGGCACGACATGCCAACAAGTATGTTTATTGTGCTGAGGCTCTCGTCTATGAGGTACCGTTGTCATGCAGCTGTTTCTTCGTGGGCCAGAGCGGACGATTTGAGTACGAGCGTCTGCGAGAGGATGCCAACAGTGTGCGTCAGATGCGTGGAACGCTTTCAGTTCACTGCCGCTACTGTGACTTCGAGGGTGGCGGTCACTGTGCTCCGGATTTCGCACATTCTGTGTTGACAGCCATCCTAGGAAGCTATGGAGATGGACAGGACAAAGAGTGGCTGCGTAAGTGCACCATTAGCCACACTTCCGAAAAAAGGAGGTTATGTATGTCAGCATAAACCACTAAAATGACTTTCGTTTCGCATTGTACTTTATCTGTGATGGTGTCTTTTTTGTTCCCCTTTCATGTCTTTATATATTCTGACGTATCTTTGTAATAAGATTGAGGTGGAAGTTTGCGCTTGTCCGTCGTCTTTCTAACGTCCCTGTGTTCACCGCGCTTTACGTTTACTCAGCAAGTCTCCTGCGGATTCAGCCAGCTTAGCGTATACTGAAGCACACGGAGAGGACACATGTGTCATTTGGTTTCATTTACCGTGCTTTGCCCCATCGGAGTGCGGCCGTCTTCGACCAGAAGAACGACTCGCGTAAGATCGAGCACGAAAGGGCCCAATTTCCGGTGTCCCCTCACGTGCCCAGTGCCTCCGCGGCGGTCAGGGTCTCGTTCTCCGTGGTTCTCCTTTGGCGTGCCTGCCTCGCGCGTCGCGTGATGACGAACAGGTGTCGGCAAAATGAATGGGCCGCCACGAGTGCCTAAGAGATTATCACATGCGATCCTACCGCAGTCTGCGCTGCTTCGATGGCATCTTCCTCACCCTCAAGCTCAAACACGTGACGGGGGCGTGTCCACAAGGGAGAGGAAGTGTTGTGCGCAAAAGTGAAAGTTTCAGGCCGCGGTCCCGCCTCGGTGAGGCCGTACTATATAACTCGGCAGCGAGTGCGGCCGACTCTCCGCTCTGGCCGTTGTACGTTATGTAAATAAACCCCGTCGTGTTCTTTCTCCATCACCCAACTCCTTCGCTCAGCGGCCCTCCTGTCCTAGTGGAAAGGGCGTCCTTTCGACCAAGATTCTGTCGAGCCGCGACACCGAAACCCCCATCAAACACTGGTTGCCAGCGGTGAGATGAACCGGGTGACAAGGTGCTGCATCTGTGGGGGAGTGTTTGGTTTTTGGTTTGCATCCTCCAGGCTTCAAATTCTGCGTTGATATTTGAACTGCTGGTTGATCGGATGTCTGTAGCACAGGGGTATAGTAGATCAGAATCAGCATTAGCGAGCAAGACCAGGTTTTAAATGGAACGACCACAGATATGATGAGGTTGTCGAGGGCAGGACAGTTGTTCTTGTGCGATGAGCTGGGGGTCACTGTGGATGAAAAAGCGATATTATTCATGTAATCAAGATTCTTTCAACGGAGCAAGAGGATGATTGTGAGATCGCTTGGGAAAATATGCAACGTTGGGTGAAAGACCAGGACAGAGAAAGGTAAGACGCAGAAGTGAAAGAAGCTTACGCAGCGAAGGGCAGCCCACAACGGGAAAAGCAAAATCTTGGAGGGATGGAGTGAGGCTACTTCTCAAACTGGACCCACAAAGTCTGTGACCGTAGGCGAGTTGGTTAATTGCGACACCGCGAGGTAAGCGGCAGAGAACACGTCCGACCGGTAGGCGCTCCAAGGAAAGCCGCAGTATCCGAGGCCGTGTTCGAGCAAGGTAGCCGCAGTGCAGATAGAGAGCATTCAGAGAAGGGGCCTACACGATCCGACTGCGAGGATTCCCCTCAGAGGAAGGTAGGAGTGGCAACGGAGGCAGTTAGTGGGGTAATTAAGAGTGAAGCCCTTTCAATTGAGTTGCTACAGGCGTCGAACCTGCAAGCCCGCGAAAAGGGACATTTCCCCAAAGGTGCAGGTTTAAAAAGAGAAACAATGCGGAACCGTTCAGTGTGTGTGAGTCGAGGCAGCTGCGAGTCGAGGCGTCACTACAGCGTCAGTGAAAGTGAAAGAGGTGTGGCTACTTCAGCGAAGCTGGCTATGAAGACTCATGACGGGTGATAAGCAGGCGGAAGAGAATTACCTTCAGTGGAGCAAACGGCGCAACTCGCGGGAAGCTGAAGGTCCGTCTATCAGCTGCGTGGAGCTGAAACTGTGCTGCGAAGCCAAATAGGCTAGTTTTGAACCGGATGAAGGTTTCCGAGGTGCGATGGAAAAACTATAAGAAGCTAGTTCTGATCTGGGGACACACGCTGAGCAGACTATTCGCAGAATAGGAAGACGGACAAAGGCGAAGGGTAAACAGAGAAATCGACTCATTTGTGCTCACAGCTGCTGATGTGAGCAAAGAACGGAAGGCGGCAGACACAGTAATGTTCCCGCGGTGCGCAACACAAACTCGCGGACACAGTTTCTGGCCAGGCGACAGGCATTAGTGGTTCAAAAGCTGACCGCAATGGCAGGAAATTAAACGCAAATTTCCCAGGCCGAACAGGTAAGAGGCCCCTGAAAATCTGTCAGTCCGCGAGAAGAATCAAACTGCGCTGTCCTGGGACAAAGGAGGCAAGAGAAAAAGCAGATAGGCCTGCGAGCTTGCTTGTGCTTGATTTGAGGGGGAACTATCGTGCAATATATGCGGATTCCCCGAACACTCCAGGAGAGAAAGACGCGTGTGCTGGGTTTTTCTTCGCATGCAGCCAGACAGGAGGCCAGGCGAAAAGTCGGACTCAAAGCGAAAGGCATGCGGCGGGAAGTGCTTGTTGCAGTCGGTTGTCGACCAGCAATTATGGGCTTTGCAAGCGCTGCCAAGGACCTCTACTCTTGTCGAAAGGGCGGAAAGACGCTAGCGAAGGCGAAGGGTGGGTTGGTTCCCTCTCCCTAAGCCCCTGCAGCTGAAAAGGTGGTCAGTCCGCGAACCCGACGCGCGCGGCTGAAAAGGCCATTGTTTGAGCGCGGCAGAGGGAAATCACCTTTGTCATAGACCATGCCTCTGCTTGGCCATTTCAGGTAGCCGATTTCTTTTTGTTATCTCACGTAAGGTTACTAAAGAAAGGTTACGAATTAGATTGAGTTTGTTTTTGTTTTCCAATTTCGACGCAGGAAAATTACATGCATGGGCGTGTCGAACTTGGTCGAGATACCAACGGCTTGTTGCTGAGTAAAGTCGAAAGTTGGGCTAGTTGGCGGACGTTCATCATTAAAAAATAGCGCAAAGGAAACATGAAAGACGGCTAGGACGGCGCAGACAAGCGCTATCTTAGCGCTCGTCTGCGTTGCCGTGTCCGTCTTATTTCTTTTAGTATTACGGAAATCTTAAAATTGGAAAGGCAATTAAAAACACACTAATGAAGATACGTTGATTAAACTTCGCACACTACACTAGCATAATGTCCTCTGCGGGTGGTAAAAATATCGATGCTGTGCTACCCGATAAGCGGCAGATATTTCCGCACAAAATAAAAATAACTAAATTTTGATATACTTAAAAGGTCGCCGATCAAATAAAATTCAACGAACGCACACACTGAAACGTAAAGTACTAGATTAATGTCTATTTTACACGTCCACATGAAACTGTCCTAATAGAAGTAGTTTCTTCAGAAAAGTTCTCTGAAGTAGGTCATGTCAAACAAACTGCCGAATTCGTCATCTGCAGTACCACCTCTTGCGCAGTTGTTAATGCAGTTACACTGTGGCGGTGTGCGTCAATTGACAGAGTGCACATTGTGTTTTCAGACGATGCTTACATAGCGCTGTTTGAACAACAACAACGCGCAAAATGCTCGCACGAACAATTCCTAAAAGGCAGCATTCGCGCTGCCGTAGTGGTATACCCGCTTGCGGCAGTGTAGGTGAGGCCTTTGCGAAAAAAAGAGAGAAGTGCCTGTATTTGAAAGTGGTGTGAACAGTTTTCTTCTCAGGGGTCTGACTTCCGCACTCACGCTTATCGCCGCGTGATTAGTTTGTTGATCGTGTTGTTCGGAGATTAAGCGAATGAAACGAGGCTGCAGAAGCATGTGGGCATTTGCTGTAGCAATGCTGTGTGTAGATGATTTTGACGAGTGGCGGAATAGAGACAATTATTTTAAGGAAGAATTGTGCTAGTACGCGAATGAGTATGGATTCAGAAAAGAAACTCTAACCTCCAAGAGCACGGTGACGTGGTTGGGCGGTCAATCAGCCGAGACAATGATGATGATGGACGACGGAAAAGCAGCCAAGGCCATCCAGTAACGCAATGAACAACTTCGGTTTTCTCTGCCCCCTCGATTTCTGAGCCCTAAGGTGGGGCTGCGGGCCTTGCACGGGGCAGGTCTAACAGGAGTAAATAAAGCAGCGACGGTTTGGACAGGTTTTGAGGTTTGGTACCCTCGGCAGCTTTGGAATCCGCGTACACCTCCCCACGACCGGAATGGAGAGGCGGCGGCCTGCTTCCTGTCTGCCGCCGCTGCACGATTGTTGCCAGGGTTGCCAGCTCCTAATCTCAAAAAATAGCAAATAAAATGATAAAAGTAGCCAAAAAGTAGCCAGTCTACGGCCACGGTCTCAAAAGTAGCCAGAATTGGCGCCAAGACACCAAAATAGCGTGACTGAAGGCAGGAAATTTACAGTTTAAAGACAGGGGGCAACCTATGGGACAACAGTGCTTGTAAATAACTTGGACGCATAAGAGGTATTTATGACATGACTTGAAAAGTGACCAGAATAAATCATTTTCTCCTCGGCAGAGCAAATACTTTGTGTTCTTTTGACGCAGTCATAGTTATTAATGCGTGAGCATTAGAGGGGACATGTCGCGATTTCGTGATGGGTAAACAAAGTGCACGAAGCCCTACGTGAAGCCCTTGTGAGTCCTACGTGAAGGCGTACGTGGAACTCTAGGACTGAAGCACTGCCTACCAGATTATGAGTACTCTCCCCACCATGGCTTGTGGAAGTTAAATTACTGGTTGGTTGAGACTGGTTGCTTGGGAAGAGCAACCTGGGCCATAGGTCGGCACACTCACTCATGAGTGCACTCATATCGCCTCACTCACACTCACACTCACGTCTGTGAGTGTGAGTGTGAGTGAGTGGTCGTGAGTGCGAGTGGACGTGAGTGTGAGTGCGAGTGAGTGGATATGAGTGTCGGTAACCAAGAGTGTGAGTGCGAGTGAGGGGATGTGAGTGTGGGTGGTCTGAGTGTGAGTGCGAGTGAGTGGTCGTGAGTGCGAGTGGACGTGAGTGTGAGTGAGTGGATATGAGTGTGGGTTGTCATGAGTGTGAGTGTGAGTGAATGGTCGTGAGTATGAGTGAATGGTCGTGAGTGTGAGTGGACGTGAGTGTGAGTGCGAGTGAGTGGATGTGAGTGGGGGTGGTCATAAGTGTGAGTGTGAGTGGACGTGAGTGTGAGTGGACATGAGTGCGAATGCGATTGAGTGGATGTGAGCGTGAGTAGAGGTGAGTGGGTATGATTGATGAGTGGATGTGAGTGGGCGTGAGTGGCAATGAGTGGTTATGAGTGACAATGAGTGGTTGTGAGTGGCAATGAGTGGATGTGAGTGGCAATGAGTGGATGTGAGTGGTGGGTGGAAGCGACAGCGAAGTCGGTCGCCCATGTTTCGTGACGCTGATACCCGCTTAGCTATTTTCATGTTGTTGACAGCTGCGGGGAAGAAAATATTCACTACTGAAGGCGCTCGAGGCAGCATAAGGCATCATGCCGGTGTCTTTGGACAACCGAAGGAAAGGATTCCGCTGGCACGGGAACGGCAATCTTTCGTTGCTTTTGTAGTTCACCGTTGGCACGGGCGCAGGCCCTTCGCGGATGCAATGAGCCGCTGCAAGTTTTTTGAGACCCTTTATCGAATTTCGCGTTGCTAGTCCTGAAAATATAGATATATGTCTCTTGCCGCCGCCACGAATCTGCGCGTCTTCTGGACCACGCGGTCTGTGTTTAATATTTTTCATGTTTTATAGTTTAATTTCTTTATTATTTTGTTTCTTTTCATATTTGCATTTTTTTATTTGTTTTATTTCACTCACGAAACCCGTGCGTTCACTAGATGTGCCTTTTCTCTAATATTTTTCGTGTTTTATGATCTAATTTATTATATTTTTGTTTCTTTTCATACTCGCAATTTTTTCATTTGTTTCATTTCACTCACGAAACCCGCGCGTTCACTAGATCTGCCTTTATTCTTGCTCAAACCGTGTTCGTGGCGGCGACTACCATTGAACTGCCAAACGCCCTGGTTCGATTCCCAGTCTCAATAAAGTTTTTTTTTTGTTTTCTTCGCCGGAACTCGAACACACTTGCTAGCATTCCCTGCTCACGGCAGTATGAGGCATTAAAGGCTTTCGCCTTAATAAAGCGATTCTGCTCGTATTTTCTTTCACAGCTGTTCTGCTCCTGGCGAGCTTCTAGGGCGTCTGGCTCGCGATTTTCGCGTTGCCCTTCGAGCCATTTGTGTGGCCGGCACGTTCCTCGCGCAAAGAAGGCGACTGCGCACATACTTAAAATGGCGTTAAAGGGCGATTCACACGACGGTCCGTTCGCCCGCGGCCCGCGCACTACCTGGTCTCCTTCCGTGATATTCTCTCGTATTACCGAGACAAACGAATGGAATACGCGCCCCCCGCTCCGTCCCTCACCATAGCGCAGGCTGCACATTGGCGACAACTACAAACCCGGACTGCTCAATACCCAATACTGCTGCATGCCCGATACCCAGACCAATTCTCGTCATCATGCAAACTTTTGCGGCAAACCAGGCGCCCCTACGATTTACATCATTGGCAATAAACGTTTCCACCACCACCTACGTGTTCATGCGTCAGCACATTGAGAGGCGCGCTGACCAGGCCGCGGTCCAGAAGACGCGCAGATTCGCGGTGCGCGGAGGCATAGCCTCCTCTATTTTTTCTGTGCCTGGTCAAAGGCTGCTGAAGCGCCGTCTGACTCCGCCGTGTTTCTCCGCGGGGCGGCGCTGCCAGCCCAGGATGGATGGGCGTGCGCGTAGTTGCGGCCGGCTGCAGGGGCTTCGGCGGCCGCGGAATAAATGTGGCCTTTGCCTACTCCACAAACGACCAACTCGTCCTAAGCCATTACCAAAAGTATATAAAAGCAAACATTCGACAACACAAAAACGACGTCCGCAACTATGCAAGAAAGCGCGCAGTCCTCTAACCGAACATTCCTAAGACACACAATCAACATCGACGAAACCAGCACACTCAGAGCCGGAACAAGTTAGCAAAAACGCGCCTAATCCTTGTGCACTGAAATGCGCAGCAACCCGGAATAAAGCGGCGCTAAAAACAGATTTCGAATTAGCTGAATGAAGCCCGGCCGGCGACCGAAGCAGACGGCCTGTACAAGGCGCCGAAGAAAAACAACAACACAAGCAAAGCGACAAAATCAAACGTTGAATGCGTCAAATACCTCATTGCTAAAGAGGGGTTCAAGTTTGTTCTGACCAGAAAGTTTTCTTCGGACCCCATAGAGTCGTTTTTTGGCTGGTTAAGGCGGTCTGCAGGAAGCAATGATCAGACAGATGCTAGAGCGGTACTCGCTGGCGTAGAGGCCTTAAAAACTGGGTTAGTGTCTGCTTCCCAACACAGCAACGTAATAGAAACGGAAAGGCAAGCACTTGGAGCACTGAACAGTGCACAGAAACTTGCAGTCACCCAGCGCGCGGACGACTTTCCACCGGAGGCGAAAAGTCTCCTTGAATACCTTCTCAGGACACAGAAAACGTTGCTGCCAGCGCCAGACACTGCAGCACTTGCGATGTTAGGAGGTTATTTGGCTCGCGTCGTTCAAGAAAAAATTGATTGCAGCAGCTGCAATGCTCTTCTCACGCGACCAGCCTCATCTGCGCCCAGTGACAGTTTGATCCGTCTTCAGGACAGAGGAGGCCTCCTTTATCCTTCAACGCAGTTTTTGTATGTTCTGTACGCCCTCAAGAGCTATGTCGAGGTGTTGCTCAACAAAAGACGGTTCTTATCAAAACCCCTGCAAGCTGCAGTCAACAATGCAGTTGAGGCTCTTGCAGAACATGGAGCACTGAAATGCGAGCTTGCGTCCAATGACCACCACAGCCAGCTTCTGAAACTCATCTGCGGAAAGTTTTTCCGCCCTGTTTTTGCGAACTATGCCTTATCGGTGACGGACAGGAACGATGTAGTGAAACCGCTGACATCAAAGCCTCTATCTAGAAAGATTTTGAAGTTGTGAAAACATTTTTGCATGTATGTTTTATTCTATATACGACAGTAAAATTTTTTCCATTCACTCATCTGCTTATATATTGGGTCAGATACGACCTATGCTAAGAATACGTGTTTTGTACAAAGAGGCACAGTAACAATTACCGTCGATATAGCTGTAAACTTAGGCATTCATCTCGGTACTGGAGCAACGTTCGATATGTATGCCCGGCCGCCGATTTCATATTTTCCTTGATGAGCAGCTTTTACTGAAGTACATGTGCACATGGCTTAACAAAAACAATTTAGCACTTTAACCATCGTGTCCGCACATCAATCTTACTAAACGGAGAGTAGGATACACAGTAGCAGAATTGCGCGCCGTCTTTTACGCTGCGTGCAACTCCTGCCGCGTCGTCTGCTCCATCCTTAAAGCCCCTCGATAATTTGAAAGTAGCGACACTCTCCTCCACTCCGGCGTTTTCCTCCTCGAATATCCTCGCCCGCCGGCTGCGCGCGCTGCACACGGCACGCTTTTTTGGCCATCGCTCGCTCGCCGTCCGGGCAGTTGGCTGACACATGCGCGCGCTCTTAAGTTCGCGCTTTTTCCACGCTCTGTTATTGAATAAAAACAGGAGAAAGACATGCGACACGCGTGACTACCACGAGCCACATAAATCAGCGTCTCGTACGCGCAATGAAAGTGCCAATTACGAGCGCTTGCGGCCCGAACAAAACCACTTGCTGCATACATCTCACATTCTTTTTGACTTTTCAATACCGTAAGTTTCAACACGTCATAGTATATGAAGCATAATATTTACAATATATGTGAACATTCCTGAATATTTTCAGCATACCAATGTTTAGTTAAATGTATATTCACTTCGAACTAATTATCGCGAAGTACAGTTTATGAAGTTGTTCACGCCGGCGCATTTGCTTCAATGGCCGTCCTAAAATTTTTCATTAAGGTTCAGAATGAGTTTGGCACCGCGCAGTGCACATGCAACGGCTTAATCGTTTTTGTAGTTGAGAATTTTCGCGGTGGCTTAAAAACGAATATGAACTTTTCATATAAGCATGAAACGACTTCAGCTCCCGCTGTCGGCGACCTTGAGGTGATGTCGAGCCGAAGATGAGAACCAAAGATCCGCGCACCGATTTTCCGTCATCCAAGGAAAGTGTCCGCACCCCAAAATTTGGCCCCCTGAACCACCGAAATTTGACCTTGTCCGAATTTCACCAAAATTGGTGTCAAGCCTAATTTTAATATGACCAATTCAATGGTGAGCTCCAAAATTAGGTGGGCTATCCCCAAAATTTGTCTCTCTGGACCCCATAAATTTGACGTCGTCCATATTTGACCAACATTGGGGTCCACCCTAATTTGACTATGGGAAACTCAGTGTTGGCTTCCAAATTTAGGTAGACCACCCCCAAAGTTTGGCACACTTGGGCATTTTCCGCCCACATTCTATTCCTTTTTAAATCCGCTTAGAGATGTTTCGTTAGGAAAGAAAAAAAACTGATAGCAACGACCGTGACAAAACCCAAGAGAAAGTTATAGGGTCTTAGCAATTTGGTCAGCCACAGTCAAGGCTATCCTAAAGCAAGTGCCTGACTAATATAAGCCTTGAGTATACAGTCACAATATGACGCACAGTTTTTAAGATGCAATGTTTTTTACAGATGAGTCGTGTAGTTTTACGCCGAAAATATTCATAAAAACCACGAATAAGCCAGCTGTGGACATCTGTCACCCGTTGGGTGCAGTTCTCAAAACAAAACACAGAAAACAAAAACATAATTAGGGAAATGAAACAGCTCAGATGTAGGCCTATAGTTTTTGAGCGGATGATGTATTCAACAAAAGGCTACGCGACCATGCTCAACTAAAGCAAATGATCACAAATTGTAGCAATGAATATACAAAAATGGCATGCATTGGATATTTACAATACTTGAGTAGATTCAGGCAAAGATGGAAAGCACTGAAGTTATTAAAAAATGAATTATTTATGTGAATGCAATATGAGGTCTTTTCCGAGAATGTGGCATTGATAATCTCACCTGGTAGAAGCGTAACGGTTCAGCAAAACAACAAATAAGCGTAGATCGTTAGACAAGTTGCATTCATAAAAAAATCTAGGTTAAATCTCGCTCGGGACATGCGCCGCATTACTGCGATTGTGCACCATTACCAGGGGTTCGAAAAATTTACCGCACCGCGGATACCGCAGCACGCATACCAACACTTTTGCTTCCACACTTGCTAACACATGCACACACATTGTATGCATCAGCCTCCGCTATTATAGCACGTTGAACGGAACCATGAAGTGACAACAATAACACGCATAACGACGCAAAATGATCAGTGAATTAAGTGAGGTTGTTGGCTTTGTGATGCGCATGCATGCAGTTTCAGTATACACAGTTGCTTGGAAGAAATGCACAGTTGCTCGCAGAGGTGGGCAGTCTTCGTCGGGGTAAAGTTCTTGCGGCCGATGTTGAGCAGCCGCTTTTTTCTTCTAATGGTGTCTTTCTTGCCGCTCGGAATCGCGAAAAGAACAAAGGCTTTTTCATGCCGGCTTGTGCACTGAAATGCGCAGCAACTCGGCATAGCGCTGCTCTAAAAGAGCGCGAATAACGCGAAGTGCAAGCGCACAATGCCAGGGAGCTCGGTCGTAGCAGCGGCGGCTGGCCAAAAAATGGCGCCGACAAAAAATGAAAACACAAAAAGAGCGAATTTTCCGCGCGCTTTTCCCGGAGACCGCCCGCGGAGCCAATCACCGTTGAGAAAAGCGCCGATGGGAGAGGTGAGAGAGGAGGATCGGCGAGGGTGCGCGGCGCGGCGGCATAGTTCACAGAAAGACGCTACTTTCAAATTATCGAGGGGCTTTACTCCATCCTGGGCTGCGCGCACCACTCGTCGGCAGCTTCGCGTACTAGCACGAACGGCGCCTAACAAGTAACAACGGCGTTTCCCGCGATTGAGCGGGCACGAAAAAAATAGAGGAGGCTATGGCGGAGGCAGATTCGCCGGAGGAATAGACCGAAGAGCGCAACAGCCGTGAAAGAAAAAAAAGAGGAGAAGGGAGAAAAACAGGAGGAGGAAGGGCGGCGCTGCGAGGAGGGTTCTGGGACGCCAGCGAGGAAATTGCCACTTTCGGAAGTTCTACCGGATGACGCCGGAGCGTTTCGAGGAACTCTATGCGCTGTTGGAGGATGCACTCACAAAAGATTACGTGACACGTGAGCCACTTCCTTCACGAATGAGGCTCGCGATCACCCTCAGGTTAGTGGCCATGGTGTTAGAATAGGTTAGGTGTGTGAACGGGCCGTCCCGCGTCGGAGAGCAAGTGGCGAGAGCGAGGAACGAGTTTCCGCCAGCCGCCGAGAGATGGCGCGGACCGTTGGTGGCTCAGTGGCTGCGAGCCCGCGGCACCCGCGTGTGTCAATGCTTGTCCGTCGTGTGCGTCTTTCATTTTTCTCGCTGTGCACGTGGCTTTCGCTGCTTCTTCTTCTTCTTCTCCACATGCTGCTATCCACGCATCGTTTTCTTCGATGGTGTATTCTGCGTTTGCGTGATGGGGAAAAAGTGCTTTGTGACCCGTTGCAATACGGGCTACAAATCCTGCAAGGAGAAGTTTTCGCTTTTTTCGGCGCCGAAAGACGACGAACGGCTGCAGCTGTGGCGGCGGGTCATACCAATAAAGGACCGAGCTCTGCAAACAACAGATTACGTTTGTGAACGACATTTTGAGCCGAGTTGTGTGTCCAAAACCTGGACGGCAGAGTACAATGGGCATGTGCTGCAAAGCGCACCACGACGTGCGTTGTTAGCAAAGGACGCGGTGCCCACGAAATTCCCTGACTGTCCTGCCTACCTTTCGAAGACTTCAAAAAGCAGAAAGCGACCCGCCGAAAGACAACCGCTAGAACCGAAAAAACTGAAGAGCGCCGAACCTTGCGCAGAAGTCTCAGAAGAAGGTAGCATGCGCTCCTCGTCGATTACAGCTGAGGCGTACAACGTGACAGCGGTTGAAGAAGAATCTGATTCCAACTCACCAACAGCGACGATATCAGTATTCGCAAGCTTGTTCGAAAACCCTCCACTCCATGCTCCACTCTCGTGCCTACCGTCTAAAGGCTGGAGTTTTCACCGACTCGAAATGGACAAAGTCAAAAGTGTTGTCTTTCTTCAACTAAAACGCTCCAGGAGATCTGCCAGCCAGTTGTCGTCGGATACCTCACGTGCTGCATCGGCGGACGACGTCACGTCAGACACTAATGAAGCAACGGGCTCGTGGGGCGCCATCTGTCCTGCTGCTTCTCTGATGGCTGCCAAGCTCGTCGAAATTAATGACAGAATGGAGGTGAGAGTAGTGGTGATGGGCAAAGTCGTTTCCTTAGAGGATTTGAAATGTGCAAGCTCTGTGAGATCTTTGGAGGACGTTAAAACTATTCTGGAGCAGGTAGACAAAGTAAGGCTTTGTACTGGAGGACCAAGCGCCAAAGAGTATCCTAAGGCTGAGCCGCAAAGTGCGTTTCTTGATTACGATAATAAATGGCGCCACAAGATATGTCCACTAATCCTCAATGCTGCTGAATCGGTTTGCCAGAAGTGCTCCAGTCTCTCAGACACATTCCGAATTCGCCAGAAGAGGCTAATGGACAAGCAACGCAAGTTGAAGCCTGGTGGTGCTCTTTTTTCTGCGAAAAACTTGCAAAACGGCGAAAAACTTGCAACGCTCAGGCGTGCGAACTATGCCCTCAAAAGATCCAAGAATCGCCTTTGTAACCGGCTGAAGATCCTCACTGCCGAGCTTAAGCAAGCCCGTGAGCGCCTGCAGACAATTTCTGGAGAAGACCTTGAAACGAAGCTTTCCGAAGCTGAGCTACCAGGAATACAGCTGACAGCAGTGAAAGAGTGTTTGGCAGCTGCCAAACTGGCAAATAAAAAGAGCAGGCGCTACACCGAAGACTGGCTTTTGCTGTGTCTGTTACTGCACATTCGCAGCCCATCGGCTTACTCCTTCCTTCGAGAAAATGATGTTCTACCGCTTCCTTGCGTCACCGCAGTGCCAAAGTACTTAAGTTTGGTGAGGGTGAAGTGCGTATTTGACACGCGATTTTTTGCCGCATTTAAGAAAAAAATGGCAACCAAAAACGAGTTCCAGCGACATGGGATTTTGGTGCTCGATAAAATGCAAGTGAGAAAGGAGATGAGAGTGCACTCGAAGTCAATGACTTATTGTGGATTCAGCGATTTTGGGGACAGTTCGCCGACCAGCGATGACCTCCCCGACTGTGGACTGGTCTTCACTTTTCGAGCATTTGGGGACCACTACTCACAGCCAGTTGCTGTCTTTGCGAGCAAGGGTCCTACAAAAGGGACGAAACTTGCACAGCTCATACTAAAAGCGATATTTCTCCTGGAGGAAGCAGGTGCGTTGGTCGATGGAATAGTGTGTGACGGAGCAGCTACTAATCGCCTAATGTGGAAAGAGTTTGGAGTGAGTGGGGCTCTTCGGCACACCAAACACTTCTTTACTCATCCTGTTGACAACAAACGCAGTGTTTTTGTTTTTTCCGATGTGCCTCACCTCCTCAAATGTGTGCGGAACCGCTTGCATCGACAAAAAGTTTTGGTTGTTAACGGTGAACGGGTGCACTGGGAGCACTATGACAGACTGTTTGTTGAAGATTCCAAGCAACCCGGTCTGGCACGTGTATGTCCTAAAATAACATTTTCCCATATCAATCCAACGAACACTGAAAAAATGCGTGTCAAGCTGGCGACCCAGTTGTTCAGCCGTAGTGTAGCAAAAGGGTTGGAGTTTTATTCGAGGAGAGGCACGCAACGATTAGAAAACGTGAAAGGAACGATGGAGTTTACCATGAAACTCAATGACCTCTTTGACGCCCTCAATCGAAACTGCCCGCAAGAAGGTATTACTGTAGGGAGCAAAGATCTGCGAGTTTTAGCTTCTTCATTGCATTGGCTAAACAGGTGGGAGCAAGATGTACTATCTGGAAAGATTTCCCGTGCAAATTGCCTCACCGAGCAGACCGCAGAGGGTCTGCGCGTGTCAATTTTATCTGCACTGGAGCTGTCTCGGTATATGCTTAAGGAATGTGGGTTCAGCTATGTCTTGACGGGCAAGTTCAACCAGGACGTGCTTGAACGTTTCTTAGGAATAATTCGCCAGGCAGGCGGCCAAAATGACCACCCCTCTATGCCCACTTTCCTGCAATTGTATAACATGCTCTCGGTGTACAGTTTGCTCAAGCCGCCAAAGTTTGGCAATTGCGAAGTCCAAAGCGCCAGTAATGCACATGCACTAACACTGAATGATATTAAGCTTGCGTTCAAGGCTGACACCGAAGAAAAGACACAGCTTCAGCAACTAAAACAAAAGCTGGATGGCTTAGTCGACGCGGAAGCTGAGTGTGAAGACGTTTTTGATCATGTGTGTACAGAGCCAGAGGTTATTGACTGTATAATTTATTACCTCGCTGGTTTTATGTGCCGAAAACTTACGAAGAGTACAACATGCTCAAAATGTAGAGAGTGCCTTATAGGAGAAGCTACTGCACAGTCTCTAAAAGAAAGTGCTCTAGTTCAGTGCAAAACTCGAGGTGGACTGTTGCACCCGAGTAGGACCATCTTCCACCTTCTGCAAGCAGCCGAGGCTGAATTTCAGAAGAATACTTTTCATAGAAATGTCTATGAATTGACAGTAGAAAGCATACTAGAAAGCTACCATTTTTCTTTTCCCTGTCCGGAACACAAAGAAGAAATTATGGCAGGCCTTCTGCATCACTATATAGCAATGCGAATGCGACAGGTCTGCAAGCAAAGAAAAGCTGATGCGAAAAACAAAACGCAGCAGCTGCGAAAGCTTGCTAAACTTGTGTAATGCGTGATTTTTTACTTATCTGTGTTTTTTGTGTGCCAGATCTTTTTTTGTGAACTAAACAGAAGATAGCATAATGTAGCCGGATCTCATGCAAACTTTTGATGCCAAAATTTGCGCAAACCTGTAGAATGTGGCCTTTTTTGTGATTGCAGATATGTGTGTGAAATAAATGTTCATGTAGCATTGTGTTTTTTTTTTCAGAGCATGAACGCAATATTCGGCGCTCGAAAGCTACGCAGAAATTCGCACATATAACAGCTGCAAGCGAAAACACGAGAAACTCGTTTCCGGACGCCAACTTCCAGAAGTGCCGACAGTGTTTTGCATAATCAAGCGCAACACCGCTCGCATTATAGCTTAATATGAGGACAGGCTATTAGGAGCACTTTCAGACGTATCGCAGAGTAGGTGCTGTTACAGCCCGCATCAATTCGAAATTTCAGTGCGAGCGAGAGCGAACAGCCCTTATTTAGTGGCGTACGATTTTCACGGCGAGCATTTAATACAAAGCGCCAAAAGGGGTTAGGTTTATTCCGACTAAGGCAGAATTGGCTGTGATAAAATAATGCAAGTAGCCAGCAGTGCGCGCGTTCACCCTGTCCGTGCTATACTCGAATCCACGCAAGTCTACCCGCGCGTTTACGGGCGCTGCGCCGCTGCGCCGTCGAGGGCCCTAAGGCCCCAAGTTTGGCGCGCCGCCTGCCGGAGTGCAGGCACACTACGAGCGCCGGCGCGCCGCGCCGGCGAGACTCGTTCGTACACCTAACCTATTCTAACACCCTGTTAGTGGCTTTACTGCGTACAAGTTCGTGGGGTGTCTGTACGTCTGCGGCCGATTTATGATGTCAAATTCTTGTTCGCATCCCAATAATTCTGTCATTCCTGCAATCAGTAGTTGTGGACTTGGAAGTCTGAAAAGTCACCGCACATACCAGAACGGGCAAACGGTCATGTCTCTTACCTTGTTGCCACATGGCATTCGTAAAACTGAGCTGCAATATCGGGGCAAAAACTGTGTTTCTGACAATCGCTTCGGTAGGCTAACTATTTCATTGGAGCGACACAGTTTTGAGAAAAAGAATGTGGAAAGTTTTTCTAAATTTGGAGGGACTGCTCAGTGCCATAAATCTTGCATTAACTTTCTTCACCTTCTCTTCCACTTTTGTCTTTTAGGTACTTGGCATCGGGGATGCATATGCAGGAGGTGGCATTGTCCTTCAGGGTAGGCATCTCCACAGTAGCCGGGATCATTCACTTCACATGTCGGCTCCTGTGGAAGGTGTTGCAACCTCTCTGCTTAAAGGTATGCTTTATGGCATGTATACCTGAAGACTGTAGTACATGCTTTCGTGATCATGCATGCATATTTTGGGGGATGATGGCCACATGACCCATGCTTTCTTCCTTCATTTCGTGAGGAAATTGGCAAGTAATTACTGCAGACATAATTCAGTGGTTCCAGTTGTACAAAAGCTCCCAGGAATGTGTGATGAGGGGTCAGTGGGCATGGTGTGAAAAAAAAAAACTAAAGAGTGCCAGATGAGCGTAGGCTTTTAACTGAGAAACCGGAATGCAACGCTCGTCCTGTCTACTCTGCCTTTGTTTAGCCTCGTACAGCAGTTTTGTTTTCAGTTCTACAGTACTGCTATGGGAAGTGCCAGAAGCCTATGCAGCTATGAGTGTTTACGCATTGCATGTCTATTCACTTTTTTAAAACATACAAATTTTAAGATACACTGAAAGTATTAAATAAAACAGCATTAATGAACTTGTGTAATGCAGATGAACAGTGTCGTTATAATGCTGGTGCAAGAAAACTGTTTAGTCTTGCTGTGTTAACTTGAGATCTGTGTTCAATATACCCTTGAAATCTCCATTAGCACTTGAATTTATAAATATACCATCACTGCCTCCATGTAACAATCTGATCTCTTACACCACCCCCGCTCATAAATGTGCATCTGATGGCATGGCAAATTTTTATTTCAGATGCCAACAACTGAAAAGTGGTGCGAAATTGCGAATGGTTTCCACCAAAAGTGGACTTTTCCCCACTGCGTGGGCGCAGTGGATGGAAAGCATGTACAAATACAGGCGCCACCCAATTCTGGAAGCCTGTACTACAACTAAAAGGTACTACCAGTGCTTTGTTAGGTTTCAGCAATAATGCTTATTGTTTTGGTTCCTTGCAGGGCACATACTCCATTGTGCTGATGGCGGTTGCCGACAGTAACCTTAAATTTATTATGGTTGACGTCGGTGGCTACGGTCGGCAGAGTGACGGCGGCACACTAAGTGCATGCAGGTTCGGAAATTGCCTGGAGCGAGGTGTTCTTGGCTTGCCAGCCCCCAAGCAACTTCCCGGCTCTGCAGTTGTCGCACCCCATGTATTTATTGCGGACGAAGCCTTTCAGCTTCGACCTGATTTCCTCAGGCCCTACTCTGGCAGGTGCCAGGAAGAAGAAAAAAGGGTCTTCAATTATCGCCTGAGCCGGGCAAGGTAAATTATGGTCTGAAATGCTGTTCTCAGAACATCTATCAATATATGCTATTTATTTCCAGGAGGTGCGTCGAAAGTGCATTTGGTGTGATGGCCTCGCGTTTCCGCATTTTTCGGCGTGTCATCAACCTTAAGCCGGAAAATGCGGATTTTGTGGTGTTGGCAACATGTGCATTGCACAACTTCCTCACCGAGGACGCCTACTACATCGATGGACAGTACGTGGACCACGAGGACCACTTCGGTAACGTAACCGAAGGACAATGGCGCTCTACGCTGGCAGCTGATGGAGGCTCAGCGATGCTGGGCCTGCAGCCTCCTGCTGGCCATAATTTCTCTAGGGCAGCAGCTGAAGTGCGAGACATTTTTTGCTCTTATTTTTCTAGTGCTGCCGGTTCTGTACCATGGCAGCGTGCATTTGCCGGGTTGCGGCCATAAATAAGATCTTGTTAACAATAAAATTTCGATGGAGGCGAAATTCTAGAGGCCCATCTACTGTGCAATGTCAATGCATGTTAAAGGGCCCCTGCCCACCCCATGGTCGCAAACACTCTCTACCTCACTTTGAGCGAGCCTCCTCTCCTTCCATTCCCTCCTCGAAATTTTCCCTCCCGCTCCTCGTCGAGTAGGATCGGCAAGGCAAAATCACCCCTTCTTTCTCCAATGTAAGCCGGAGGCGTGGTGTCTGTGGAGTGCGTCACAGGGCTACGTCATGGCCCCGCCTTCAATAGAATTCTTTTCTTGGTTTTTCCTGCTGGGTCTGTTCGAGGGGAGGGGGGGGGGGGCGCTGCGGGCGCGCACACTGAACGATCGAGAGGCGCGATCGGCTCGACCACCTAGACTTGTTAGCGAGCGCATCCTTTCATACATCTGTTTGTCATTCCCAGTTAGCGAGCCACCTTTTCATTTTTTTAGGCCTCCCCATCGCTTCACGAGCGGAGGGGCGGAAGTCGGTTCTGTTCGAAACACACGGCGAAGTGCGGGCCCGGCAACCGCCCGTTTGCTTTTCATGTGTGTTTGTGTTCTGTGTGTTTGTGTCTTTTCTCCGCTTCGAAGCCCATGTCGTTCATTGGAGTCAAGGCGTATGCAAGATGCATGAAGGATAAGCGGTGTGTGTGCGGAGCGGTCAAGTGGGCGAGCGAGGGAAAGGCTCTGCTGCACTACTAATTAAAACCTTGTTTTGGGGGGCTTGCATAGAAGAAAAAAAACTGAGAAGGGAGCGCGCACGCAGAGCGTCTCGTGACGTGATCACGGCGGGGGGGGGGGGGGGGGGGCGAACCAACTCTCTCAGTTTTACTATTTTTTTACTTTTTATGGCTAGGGTTCAAGGCTGTCGCCGCACGCTCCCTCCGCAGTTTTTTTTTTTGTTCCTTCATGCGGGTTTGTAGGCATGAGCCAGAACAGAAGGCGCTGCGGAAAGCGTTGTGCAGACGACGCGACGCCAAGGCTACGCCCAACCTTCTCCCGTCAGTCAGAACGATGCACCAATGGAGTGCCTTTAGCGAAAGTAACCCCCATGACGTCAACGGGGTTCAGAGTAGTGGGACGGGCCGTTTTTGTTGAAGGAAAGAACGAGCGGGCTTTGATTTGAATTTTCGCAGCTTTTCGGGGCGCGCATGGCTCTAGTATTTTGCAGAGGTTATCTTCGATGCCTCATCTATGCAGCGGGCTTATTTTTCAAAAATGTCCGGACCCTGGGCAGTGGCCCTTTAAGAGAACCCCAGGTGGTTTAAATTTCCAGAGCCCTTTCACTATGGTGTCCCTCATAGCCCGAGTTGCTTTGGGACGTTAAACCCCCATAAACCTTTTTAATGAGGATCTCTCTCTCGGGTTTTATACTTTCGAGTGATGTACTGGTGGATGGCCGGCATCGTACCAGTAAAAGGGGGACAACCTAACTCTTTAACTATCGACCAATTTCTATCTCCTCTTCCTGTTACAAGTTACTTGAACACATAGTTTCTATCTTGCTGAAAATAATATTTTGTCACCTGTGCAGCAAGGTTTTCGAAAAGGTTTATTGGGGGTTTAACGTCCCAAAGCAACTCAGGTGATCAAGGGACGCCTTATTGAAGGGCTCAGTAAATTTCGGCCTCCTGGGGGTCTCTAATGTGCACTGACATCGCACAGTACATGGGCCTCTAGAATTTTGCCCCCATCGAAATTCGACCGCCACGACTGAGATCGAACCTGCACCTTTTGGGTCAGCAGCCGAGCACCATAACCACTGAGCCACCGTGACAGTCTGTGTTGTAAAGTGTAGAGTTCATCACAGCAATCTCGTTTCTGTACAAGGGCAATAAGGAGCACTGGTGTGCACACTTTCTCAATATGATCCTTTTATCAGGAGTAATGCCATGGTGCTTTCTTGAACTTTCATTTTTTAAGCTATGGCTATGATCAATGCCAATAACATGGCTACATTTTTGTCTGAGCCCTGCGTTCAAATGTGGGACCTGTTTTGGTTGCTTTGTAGACGTCTGCTTGCTCAGTACTCATTCATTGTGACTGCTGTATAACACAATGGTAGATGTGCTCGTGTATATAATGTGTACTTATGCATGTTCGCATTATTTGTCTGACATGTGTGAAGGGAGCGACGATTTGTTTGTTTTGTGAATATTTGTATGCATATAGATTATACTTGTGGAGTTGTACCTATTCTCTATCCAGTGTTTGCCTATTCCTTGTATTCCCGTACCACTTGTGTTGAGTCTGTCATTGCCTCTGTCTATAAGGAGGTGCGAGCTTGTCAAGCCGCCCATGAGGTATATGTGTTAACAAAACCCGCATGTCGACCACCAAAAACCAAACTCTTGGGCAGCAGACCATAAAGGGGCTCTTTATGAGCTCTGCCTAGCCAACAATGATGTCCTGAATGCTAGCGGTGCAGGCAGATCATCTTATCCTTTGTTGCTGTGGGAGCAAAGCAACGAAAGGAATTTTACAGCATTTCATTAATAATGTGCACTGTCATCAAGGGCTCCAATGCAAAGAGCCATGGGCAGCTTACCTCTGATGACAGTGGAGTTGCACTGTACAATTAGACCGAAAATAGTGTTTGTTTTTTTGTCAGAAAGAAATAAATGCCTCGAATTATCCCCCACTATTCCTCGGAAATAAACGAACACTGCAAAAAGCACAGCCTAGTTAAGTGTGAGCAACACCTCATTGTGCTCCTCAATAGCATAATCAGAAACCATGGCTAGGCTACGTAAATGCAGTGGGCAGTCTCTTCTCTTTTTAAGCAATTGAAACAAGATGTTTGTAACTGTAATGTCCTGGTAGCTCGGTTTTCTTTGTCTTTGTCATCAGTGTGCCACGTGTGGTCACCAGGTCTCATTCATGCGTCTTTTGTACCAAAAAGAGGAAGTGCTACTGTGTTTTTCTCTCTTTTCCAGTGCAGATAATATTGTCTTGAAATAGGTTGCAACACAGGCATAATATGCGAAAAAAAAGAAAGCCTGTTTCAGCTGTTCCCCCTGAACACACGGCATTGAGTAAAGCACATTCATACTATTGTTCTGTGAGCCCTACAAGGTAATAACTTGCCATGGCTTCTTTGCTCCATCTTTTCTTTTCAGAACTGCAGCACAGTGAAATAAATGTGGTGCCATACATACTGCATCTCTTGACACTTATTTATATTCTGATGTATCAAATGTTTAGGGGAATTCCCCAAGGTGGAGTAAATTTGTAATAAGGGAGTAATTACTCATTGACATCCACCTGAGCGCAGCCATAGAGCTACAAAGGAAAGCTATACAGCTTTCATTTGTAGCCGTATGGCTGCGCTTGGGTGGATGTCAGTGAGTAATTACACCCTTAACACTTATTTATTCTGTCGTTATCATCAAGTAGTAAAATGAGTAATAAATAATCAGTAATAATGGTAATAAATAAAAAAATAAATAACGTAATAAATAAGTAATAAGGGTGTAATTACTCACTGACATCCACCCAAGCGCAGCCATACGGCTACAAAGGAAAGCTGCATAGCTTTCCTTTGTAGACGTATGGCTGTGCTTGGGTGGATCTCAATGAGTAATTACACCCTTATTACTTATTTATTCTGGATTTATCATCAGGTGAGTGGGATATACTCCCTGACTGTACTGCCCTACAATGTTCAGAAGTTCCATTTGCATATGGTGTCTCATATTGTTTGGTACAGTTGCCACATATGGCTTTAACGACAGCAAGAAGTGTTCGTCTGCATCTGCTGGCCTGTGCGCCAGTAATGCACTGCGAACAGTCGCAAGCTGTGCATTCACGACATCGAGCTCTTCCCGTGCTTTCCTCCGCTTTTTGGGCTGCGGCGGGCCATTCCCTGCAGACTGGCTCGTCGTGCCTTCATCTTCATCCACAGCCACAGACTGAGAGGTGCTGGGCTGCGGCACTTCAGGGCACAAAAAAAATGTCCTGGAATGAGGCTGCTGGTGCTGAATCTGCAGCTGGAGACCCTAGTCGTGGGTGGTCTTCGAGCGCTTCTTGCACGGCCACCACCTCCATGCTGCTGTGTCCTCTGCAGGATGGTCACATTACGTAAACATTGAGCACTAAGAGAATGTAGTGATAGATTTTCACAGCAGCACTGCGAATACACCTGTGACTCTACTGATCACTATGTCGCAAACCTGGCATTCACGAAATCGAAGCTGCAATGAAACTGCACAAACTAAATTGAGGCATTACATTGAACAGTTATTGTGGTGGATGAACAATACACCCTGAGAATCAGTACATGCAACATTAATTTTTTTCTGTGAAAATGATGCCTAAATGTTTCCGCTTGAAACTATCGCAAAGAAGTAAAATGAAATGTGGGTGGGAAAGTTGCACTGGAGTAATACTTACTGACGTACTTCCATCTGGTCTTTTAAAAATCGCATCCTTTCAAGGTGCACCCAGCACCTGCTCTTCGGCAACGCTCCAGCGCCACTCCTTGAATCACATTCGAGGTCTCTGAGCTTCCTCCTATATGTGTCTTTCAAATTTCTCCATCTCTGCTGGACACAATCAACTGTAACTGAAAAATGTATGAAAGTTAGCTACAAATGAAACTAATTATCTGATTTGAAGTATGAACGCTTTCCCACATGCTCCAGAAATTGTCTAGTGCGTTCCCAAGTTGTTTGTGTAAAACAAAACTGACAGAACTACACTCTATTAAAAGCAGCAAAATGAGCCAAGTATGACTAAGAAACATTCCCATATCCGTTTCTTGGTTTCGGCGAGTGCTTGGTTCCTTCATATTTTGAATGAATATTCAGTGATATTCCCCTGAACGTGCCTTCACTTCAGCGAGTGAAAATGCATACCACAATAAATAGTGACAGCACAAGACAAAACTTGGACGGGTTTGGTGCCGGGATAAGGCTATTTCGACGTTTGAGCACACAAATGTTGGCAAAGCTGCCACGTAACTTCAAAGGTCCAGAATGATTCCGGTCACTTGAGTGCCTTTATAGCGAACCGACAGTCCACAGCACGCGACTATTTTTCCATTTCGCCGCCACCTGAAGCCGTAACACAAACTCGGAGGCATTCGTCTCGCGCTGAGCGGCAAAATTTACGGTACTTAACCGGGCACAGTCGTGTAGTCCCAATTCGTGAACAAGACTGGGTGTCATTACGCTTACTGTCAGTTTTCTTGTTTAAGGATTAGAAATTTTACTGAAATGAGAGCCCACTCTGTGCACGTGGTTGGCCTTCGGAGTGTGTAAACAATTATAAGGCCTGAAAAAATATGCGAGCAAAAGACGTTTTCGATATTTTTTTTTTTGAGCAGGGCACAGTATACTATGGTTCAATGGCGTTTTTATGTTCCCGTTAAACAAAGCAGTGCAGAGTACCACTGTTTAAAACGCCGAGAATCCGCACGTGCAGCTGCGTGCATTGAACATGTTGCCTGCGTCGACCTTCCGAGCCGGCTATCGTTTATTGTCAAACAAAGGGCGGTGCAATCACTCATGATCAGAAATTCGACATTACAATTAACAGCGCTAAGAAAAAACATACTAAAATAAAAATGGACCAAAAGAAGTGGTACTCACCGTTGGGGTCGATTGATCGCAAGGCGTCTCTAACCTCCTCCCACAGCCCAGTTTTGTTTGCATTCTTTCTGTACTCATTCGATTTCACGTTCCACAAAAGTGGCCGCCTCTCCACTTCATCGATGAGAAGTTCATTACAACACGCGCGCGTGCCTTCAACACCTCGAGGAGCAGACATGTTCTTGTGCCCACGTGCGCGCGCAACAACCAAAACACACTTTGTGTTTGCCGCTGCATCCGTTCTGCTACACGTGACCGCGCGTGACATGACATAACGATGCTTCCCATTGGTCAGTCGCAGCGCGATCACATGACGCTGCGTAAGGATTCCAACCGGACGGAACCGCTGCACGGAATGTGTTGATGATGTTATGACCCGCGTGTTTTTAGATGCAAGGCAATATTTCGTACGTTCTGATTAGAATAAAGAGTTTTGCTTACGCCGCGGGAACAGCTCCCACGTGACCCCACGCCGAGACGGCGCGTGACGTCACGTCACGTGCCGTCTCGGCGCTGCCCATTGGTCAGTCGCAGAGCGACGCTGCGACTGAATTCCAACCGGACGGAACTTGGTCGCAGGCCGTCTGCGGCTAGACCGACGGCCCTCTCCAGTCGCAGACCGACCGAATTCGCAGCGTCGCAGGCGAGAATCGCATGCATGTGAAACGGCCCTTACCCTGGAGTGCGGTGATACAACGAAGTTCTCTCGTAGTATTGCCCTTATCCAGGTGTTCTGTTCTTCATCCCGGTGAAACTTGAAAACGTGGTTTTTGGGACACGATTTGTAGTTAATCCGGCAACTGGGCACGCAGCACCTGTTAGGCATATCACGGCAGAAGCGTAATCCATGTTCCACTCTAGCGATGGTAGGGATGGCATTAGAACACCGTCTCGGACACAACCGCACGCGCAGCAGGAGGTGTAGGCACAGTCAACGTCTAGAAAAAAATTGCGTTCGGAAGCATGTCGCGACATGCCGTGACTTTCCCCGAGGCAATGAAAGGAGTGCCACGTGTTTCCAGAACCGATCGCATTGTCGTCTCCTTCGTCCCCCACTCTGACTTCTCGGTACAGGTGGGGTTAACCATTGTGTACCTTCCAGGCCTCATCTTCAACGCGAGTGCGCCGCTCGTAGCTTCGAGACGTGCTGCACGGAACTTCTATGTGGGCCTCTTTCGCGTGACGTAGCTCAAGGGGGGGGGGGGGGGGGGGGAACGAACAGCCAGCAGGCCTTAAGTTATGCCTGCCACGGCTTACTGGCTACGGCGGGGTTTTCCATAACGAGCCAAGTACCTTTATCACACGCATGTTTAGCGACGCTTTCTCGAAGTGCACTTTTCTTGAACGAATGACACTTTCGGTTCGCGCTGTCGCACGACAATCAAGTGTCATTTGGAAATGATGGCAGTGGCGAAGGATGCTGTAGTACCTTTGAGAAATTAATTTGCGCGTAAATACCTAGAAAATACAATTGTTCGCAAATCTAATTACTCCAACTTAATTTTCAGACTTATTTCGACACCTGATTAAGTGTTAACTACAAAAAACGTCACGATCCGGGACAAGTAATGCCCCTGCCACACGGGCGTTTCGAATGCCTTCCAACCGAATGTCATTCGACTCGACTGCCGCCTTGTGGTGCTAGACGAATTTTTTAACAGCATTCGACTGAGATACATTCCAATTGGTGGCGCTACGCAAATACATTCGAATTCTTGTGGATGCCTCCCAGAAACGAACCCAGCCCGCACTATTCGCTCTGACACACAGCCGTCGCCATCGCTTCGCCCCCTCCAGAGAAACGCCGGACTGTTTTGGTTTTGAGAATGTTGATTTTAATAATAATATAATGCCTTCATTCGTGTCATACACAGTATATAGCACTCAACGCCGGTTGTAGAAGCTGTCATAAATGTCAGCTTGAGAGAGCCGCAGGCCACCAAGCACTAGACAGCGCGGTACAGTGATATTGCTCCTTCAAAAAAAAACACAATATGATGCAGTACACAATACACCCTGACCAACGAAATTCTTATCTTCTATAGTGGACTGTCATTCGGAAATGTAACATTTTCATGTGTATTGGTAACTTTT
Organism: Amblyomma mixtum; assembly: GCF_055824585.1. Lineage (NCBI taxonomy): Eukaryota > Metazoa > Arthropoda > Arachnida > Ixodida > Ixodidae > Amblyomma > Amblyomma mixtum. The sequence continues at coordinate 403,680,621 of NC_143014.1, forward strand.
TTTGCTTCTTTTTTAGGAAATATTTTTTGTACACCCTAAGTGAGTGCTTGAGGATCATAGTACACCACTGAACATTTACCGCGTAAGCGCAAAGCTTCCCCGCGAATGCACCGATGAGGACGAGTGCACTCCTTCAGAAAGTCACCTGCGGATATCCCACTCTCAGGCAAGGCACTCCATGGTACTCTTGTTTGCATCGCTGTGTGCAAACTGCTAGTGGTCGTTTGCATGACATGAAACGCAAGCTGCACATTAGTTACCTTAAATAATCTCAATTTTGTACCGGTTGTACCCTTGCTTGTTTACACAGCGTGAACACTCTGCAGGAAGCGCCGATGCGACAGCGCGCCTTCGAAACCCTTGGTATCTGGGTTGCGGACATCGCGTAGGACCGGCGCTTCTCGCTAATCGTCCCTCCTTTCTCCTGTGAGTTGAATACTTCATTTTGAATCAGTTTATCAAGAAGCATGTTCGGTGACCGTTCGCATTCATTGAAACAGCGTTATTTGTTATCCATAAGCGACGGCGACGACTGCTGCTGGCTGCTTTAAACACTGAGCGGCAGTCTGGGTCCTACCTGGCGCTTCCCGTTCAGCGCATGCGTGCGCTCTAAAGTAAGCAATTCGATTTCAGGTCACTCTTTTACTTTAGATTATAATTGAACAAAGAAACGCAAACAATGGTATATGCACTTGTTTGATAACTACGTGAAAAAACCAAGAAACTATCCTAATTATCCACTGCACTACTTATTGGGAGAGCTGTGGTGGCGGTGTCTTATGTACGGGTGGGATTATCCTTACTGTGGTCTGTCGGCAATTGCTCCACCTGAGTCCCTTAATTTAGACAATATATGTCTGTCACTGTCCCGTAAAGCCAGTGCTCTCGAAAAACATCGAGGGCTTTTATCACTGCTGGCCCCTCAGTTCATGAACGCTCAAGCAACACGATGCTAGAGACTGCGTCCAACAGAACCTTCAGACTCCTCAGAGTGCACAGGAGTGTCACTCCCGTCATAAAAAAAAAGCGCGGAGAGTGCCACTATTCGTGGTCGCGCCAGTTCATGTAAGATGCATTAAGTTCCGGATACGAAGTCCGTCATTTAGTTTATTTATTTATTTACGCAATAATGCAGACCATTTCCTTGGGTCCAAACAGGAAAGGCACAAAGATATAAAATACAATGCAAGAGCAATCTGTGAGGAGTAAAAAAATGTGCACAACAAACAACATTGGAGAATATGCCTATACAGTACTTAAAATACGTCATGAATTGCCTTCAGAAAGTCACCTGCGGATATCACACTCTCAGGCAAGGCATTCCTGTCGGTAACTGTCCTCGGAAAAAATAATGCTTTCACGGCGTATGACGCTCAGCTGTGATCGCGGGGGTGAATTCGACGCGTTTGTAAAAACTGCACATAGCGTAGCGCCGATAAAAGAGCTAGTTCATTGATTTACCGCAAAGATAGGCGACAGCAATTACGGCACCAAGGCGGCACCTTCACTACGGCGTCCCTCACAGCCTAAGTAGCTTTGGGACGCTAAACCCCCATAAACCATAGACCTTGTGACGCCGCAAATGATTGTTGAGATTGGCCTTTTGGACACTTCCATTTCTTTCGCCCAAAAATTCTTCTCCAAGCATCCCATATCCCTGCTTTTGGCGTCCTTGACTATTAACTTCTTTGTATAAATTTTAATTTGGCTTCTAATCACGGGTCTAAATCCTGAGTTGACTAAGGTGGCACTCGGTGCTTGTTGGCATGACACAGAGACAAGATACGGCGCCTAAGAGACACGGCACACTGTTTATCACTGCGACATGTTTCTCCCGGAATGTACCTTTCTTCTACACCCTGGACGTTGCAAAGCTTACAACTTGTCAAAAAGAATCACCGAAAGCATTCTCGCATCCTTCCCAAGGGCCGCTGTCTTGCTAGCGTTTTCAATCGACACAGCCTACTCGCCCCCTCAAGCGACTTCAACAAACCCCTCAACCACCTAGCCTTTTCCGTCCCCTCTTTCTCTTCTCACTAGGCGCCTTTCTCAGTACACGACTACTGAACATGATTTCGTCAGGCACAGAGAAGGCTTCCCGCCGCATTGATACTTTTCTCTCTCCCACAAAGCCCTTCCTGCTCCCCTCTCCTCCCACAGTGTTGAAGCTAATCCTGACAACGGTTAACCCGACCGCCCAACCCCGCCGCGGTGCTCCCTCCGTCTACCCGCGTGCGGATATGCGGGGAAGGAAAGGGGAAAAGAGGAAGGAGGAGTTCAGGGTGAAGCAACCCGCGCTGGCAGTTTGCCGAACTAAACGGCCATGTGCCGGAAAACTATGCCCCATAAGGCGCTTGAACCAACAGTTCTCTGTCACGCTAGTGCAACGCGGCCACTAGCTGCGTGCTTTGTAGAAAGAATTTGTATATAGGCCGTTTCTGTATACACACACATCCTCGTGCATTAACTAGCACATTGGAAAGAACGGAAAAAAAGGCCCCTCGTGGCGTATGCGTTGCGAGCCCGCCTGGCACACAGAGGGCCTGGGTTCGAACCGCCATGCCGGCTGATGTCTTCTTTCGAATGGTGATTTTCGTGCTCACACGCACTGCCGACAGGCCCTGTATACGCCACTCATGTGAGAGCAAACGCCTACGCATTAGTAATTTCTAGCACCACTGGTTTCTGTCACAATTATCGCTCGTCAACTGGCTGCCTGGCGCAAACCGCTGAGGTACAGGAGCCGCTTTACGTTTCCCTGTGGACTAGAAGCGAGCGTTGGACAGCATTGATTTGTTAAGGTCGGTGAGCCCGTGCGTGGTGCGCGTGTGTCGATGGGTCGGTCATCGAGAAGGGACTCAAAGGGTTGATGGGTTAAAACAAGTATTTACTTAAAGGCAGAGAAAAACACAAAAAAGGTAAAAACGAACAGCAGGAGTAGCAGAAACTGTACACAACACGAAACGCGACAAGCAGGAGACGGCAATACAAAAATACAGTCATCCAACTGTAGCGAACAACAAGGAGGCGTACAGAGCATTAAAAGTATGAATATACAAAGCGTTACAGAGGTAGGAAAAGGAAAAAGTCCGGCGGACAATTCACATACGGGGCCGAGGCGATGACACAGGTTCGGGTAGCTGTCGATGCGGCGATGTCTGGAAGGCGGCGGGCCTTGCACGATGGAACGCGCGTGCCTCGGCGCGGTAATTCGGCCCTCCACGCCCGCAGGCACACCACCCAACCTGTTTAGCTGCCTGTCTCCTCCCGACTGTCCTCAGCTCCCTGCAACCCGGACGGGCCTCATTTCTCAACGCGGCGACGACGGGGCAGAGGGGTCGCATTAACCCGCGAAGCTCCACCGGAGCGCCGCGCGGTACGGGAGGACAAGAGGGACAGCCGTCGCCGAGTCGGCCAGGCCTGCACTCTCCACTTTCAAAAAACAGCATACCCGCACCACCACCCTTGAACTTTCCAGGCTTCCTGGAACTCCAGTGTCGGCTTCGTTCGCCGATGGCCGAGCTCCGAGAAAGACCTTGACGGACCCCCAGCAACAGCCACGGGCCTGTTACTGCGCTATCTGAACGCTCCCTCTGCTCTCTCCTGATGAGACACGTCCCGCTGGTCTCTGACAGTTTCGCACTGCTTCGGGAACTGAGTCTCTGTCACATCTTTTGCGTTGCAGTTCTTTCGAGCACAACAGTGCGTGTTCTTCAGTGGACACGCAGTTCGGCAGAATCCACCGAGGCGGCTGGTTGCGGATTTTTTTTCTCGCCTGCCACAAAATGTACTCGAATTAAATTTACAGTTTACAAGCAACGAAGTTGGTGTGTTTTATGCGCCATTTTATATATTTTTATGCGGACGACCTTGATCCTTAATTTAGGTGTGAATCTGAGCAAAAAGTCACTTTCTGCGAAATTTGGAAGTAATTTTTTCAAGTAAATTTAATTTATTTCTAGGGCAAGCTGCAGGGAAGCGTACAAATTATTGTGGCTGAAGCTTTAGCGACGTTTATGTAAAATTTTTCTTTAAGTGCGGCATTTTTGCGTTTTAATTAATTAAGAAAACACGGAAAATTCTTGCATGGCTTCATTCACAAATTATGATGAAAGAACAAATCAAGAGAAATATTCTCAAAATCTCTCATTGTACCCTGGTTCACATATCATTTAAATATTTTATACTCCAACTTCTCCTTTTCGCCGAAACTTCAAATAGCGCTCACGAAAGGAAAACATTTTTTTCGAAAAAAATACTTCACTCAAACTGCATTCGCATAACAGCCAACATGCCCAATTTGTTTCTTCAAAACAATCGCCGGTGGTCACTTTTGCGGTCACCGACGTTTCGCGTGGAATGACACCAAATCTTATGAACGGGCGACTGCGTGAGTGACGCAACGCGGTCTTCGCCGGAGCACGTCGCATCGCGGACGGCCGGTGAACGAGGCGTCCAGCTACTCCGTCGAAAAGGTGATACGACAGCCATTGACAATAGAGCGGGCGTTGCGCAAACAAGAGTTTCACACCCTCGCCGGTGCTAAGCTCTTCATCCTATCGCATCCTTGCCGCCAATTCATGCTGAGCCCAGCGCCCATGGTGTGCGCCGTGCTAAAATGTGTGTTCATGGGGCCACGCCAGATTGCTGTCCGACGGCCTTCCCAGAACAGTTTTCGCTGTAGAACACACTCCTGCCGCGCACTTGTCTGCCGCCAGCTCTTTCCTTTCCGCGTGGAAGTACACCAGGAGACACAGCACCCAGAAATGGCACGGCTACCCAATAAACAGTCTTTCCACCAGCGCTTATTCATGAACGCTGCATCATCGAGCGCTTCAGTCAGCGAAACGCACGATTTCCAGCAAGTTTTGAGGCGGTTGCACGTACACGGCGGCGTCAGCGACGAAGAACAGGGCCACTATACTTTTTTAAGACTGGTTTATTTATTTTTGCTTTTAAATCTCATTGATTCGCTGGCTGTTCAATCTAACGTAAATAGCGGCCATCCAGCCCCATTGTGGCCAGGCATGTACTTCTGGCAGTACGATCATCCCGCACGTCCCCATGCTCGGCGCCAGTAGCGCTGCACCGCGGCTGACAGGGCTGGACGGTGGGAGAACCAGCATGCGTATTCAAAATCTAGAACACAACGCGGGTTTCGCGACGAGCGCGGAAACGCTCGACCAATCGGCACCAGTTCCATAACAATATGACACACGCGAACGCAAGGATGCAGCCAAACACGCGCTTCCGACGCCAAAGAAACGCACGCGAACGCCGCGCTAAACACGTATACAACCTTCCCCAGGCCGACAGAGTGTGCTGCGGCTGGCGGAATGTAGGCTACGATTCTACCTAAAATGCGCTCTACGCCGGTCCTGGAAAGCGTTTCATGCTGCGCCTCCCCTCTCGGTGACAGCATAGAGCGCAAGCTTGTTTCTTCTTGAACCATTGCCGTCTTTCAGATCAACAAGGCAAGCTTGCTTTTCTTTTACAGCAGTAGTTATACGATGGACTTCCTCAGGGTCGACGGCATTACCGATGCGCAACATGACGCGCGTCGAAATGAACACATGTGGAGCAAGCCCATAAGGACAATACTTTTCACCAGTGAGTTGCCACCACCGCGGAGGAGGAATAAACTATTTAAATAAAGCACTATAAAAAACTGCAATCGCTCCGCCAAGGCCTGTCGCCGTCCGCCGAGTTCGAAGCACTCCAGGAGGATGAGAGTAGTGTAAGGGAAAAAAGAGGTGCTAATAACAGCATTACACCAACTTAAAATGTCTTCTGTATCTACATGTCCTCATCCCCCCCCCCCCCCGCCCCGAAAAAAAAAGTTTTGCGCCAGCCTGTAGGGCAGCCAGGACAGCGAGCTGCATCACCCCATGCAGCGGGAGACACCGTAACACACCACAGAAGATGGCCAAACACTTAACACATCTGGGATCTGCACCCCTTACTCTGCAAAGAGCAGTGCACAACGCCCCCAAAGTTCAGAAGACCACTCATCCAACTAATGACTCACCGAAACATGAAGCTTCGAAGCTTGTGAAAGCTGGAGCCAAAGCGGCCCGCTGCGCACACGAACGGAAGAAAAAATTAGCTTCGACGCAACTATGCAAAAAAAGCACCCCTGCGTGCACACATGCACGGAAAAATCACGCGTGGGCAACCAGCTGTAACAACGTTCAAACACAACAAAACTTGTCAGACTTCACCACACTTGTACGAAATCATCCGCAGTATTAACAGAGAATCAGGAACCGAGCGCCTACGTTTAAATTAACAGAGTGTCTAGCGTTCCGTCCAGACGGAACATTTGCTGCCGCTGCAGTTCCGTCCAGACGGAATATTTAATGCACCTAGAGTTCCGTCCATACAATAGACAGTTTTAGTTTGACATAAGTAGAAGCTATATGTACGTAGAGTGCTTACGGGTCACCGGTGCGCATGCGCAGAGCGCAAAGTGTCTGCGTGAGTCGCATGGACGTACGTGAGATTCGGATCTTTGCGTTGCGGTCTTCACGTTGCTTGCGTAAGTGGCGTTGGCAAGATGGCGGCGCCCTGCCCGCCCGCTTCTCAACGATAACAGCTTCGTCGCTGATCCCTCGACGTGGTATCGTGTTGTAAACTGCTGTATTTGCCTTCAGTTGGTACATTCTTGCTCTCGCATGAAGTTTTAGGTGATAACTGGCTTTTGTTTTCCAGTTAGAAATCCATTTCAGCAGCTATTAAGCCTGACTGAGAAGCGTTTGTGGTCGTCATAGCAACGAGTGTGAAACAAAATTAGTTTTATTTATCTGTACTAGATGGCGCAACATGCTAGCGCATTTTTTAGGTTCTATGGCAGATCTACAGTTTGCGTCCCGTACGTGTAGCTAAAACAGTACGAAGCGACACGAGCGTACGCTACGTAGACTGCTCACGTTTACATACGTGAAGGTTCTACGTACGTAAAACTAAAACTGTCTTATGTCCGTACTGTCCAGACTATACGCCTAGTGCATACCGTCATAAAGTGTACAAACATTTGTTGCTGCACGCTTTTATTGCTTTTATTTTGGTTCAGTCGACGCTAGAAGCGCTGTCACACACCAGGCGGAACAGGATTGCCACTTTTTTAAACGGACATTCAAAAGTCTGCAAGCAAACTGGGTTCCCAATCCCTAACACCAACTTTAAGACCGTCTGGACATAACTCTTGTGGCAGATAATGCTGGACGGAACTGTATACGGTGTCAGATACAGTTCCGTCTGCACGGAACCGCATCGCTATAAGCAGTTCGAACTTTAGCGCAAATTGTAGTTCCGTCTGGACAGAACTCTAGCGCAAATTGTAGTTCCGTCCGGACGGAACTCTAGTGCAAATTGTAGTTCCGTCTGGACGGGACTCTAGCCACAGCCTTAAATTAAGATTAACTGATTAACATAAACGAACACGCATCGGCAAGCCAGGGAACTACACAGTAGAGGGTGCCCAATTTGTACCCTACAATAAAGCATGAAATGCAACATCCGGTTGAAAACACCACTCAGAAGTGACCACAACAAACTCCGTCAAGTGTAAAACGCGCTAAAAGGCAGCGGCTGCATAAAGAAATGAAAAAGTCATCTGGCTCGCGCTCACAATTTTCGATGACACGGACCGAGGTAACGACCCTACCGCAGGTCATAGACGATCGACGAAATACCAGAAGCAGTGGTACCATAACGGACAATCACTTTGCAGAGCGGCGATGCGGGCGCTAGAGTTGCGGTTTACTCCATCCACTCTCTCGGAGTGCCTATAGAGGGCGCTAGCGGGTGCCAGCCCCTAGAGTTACCAGCGCCTAGCGATGACGACTAGCTGTCCTGTGTCTATTCACATATTTTCACGTGATAGCTTGCTTCGTGCGTCCAGTCATGCATTTCTTCGCTCACGTTTGGACGCCGGAGCACGTGTCATGGGCTGAGCGACATTGTGAGCTCTCCCGCATGGGCGTCCGGAGGGGGGGGGCAAGGGGGGGCGGCTGCACCCCCCTGGAAAATCACTCACTCGAACCGTGAGTGATGGCCGCACGTCAGGGGCGGCGGTGCGCTCAGCCAAAAGAGTAAAAGCGGCCCTGCTTCCACGCTTTGGGTCACATCTGCAAAGTGCCGCGTCCGGGGACGCGTCGTTGCAGACATACAGCGGCACCGGCGAGCATGTGTTTCGAGCCGTCTTGAGATGTGTGCCTGTTTTTTTGATCTCTAGAGAGATAGCGACACGGAGGCAGACAGTGCACACCCCGGCCACCGATGAATTCTTCAGGAGGGAGGGACAAATCAGCCGTGTCCATCCCCGCTTTGTCGGACTGCTCAGGGGCAAGTGGGCGATGAGTTGGCGCCGCCGCCGCTCGCTGTCTCCTCCGATCCACGGGAGAGCGCAGTTCGGTACAAGCGCCGCTTTCAGAATTTTCGGCAAAGGGGATTAGCTGCTTTTGTTCACGGCGACGCAGTCTCCAGAGGCGCCCCCACACCAGCGTTCCTTGCGTCTTCTCCGGAAACCAGCACCTTTGGTCAAGGCAGCCTGATGGCGCCTGCCTGGCTCGCCTGTCACCTCTGGCTGGGCCTCAAATCCCAACAGCGCCCATGTACTGTGCGATGTCAGTGCATGGTAAAGAGACCGTCCGTCCCTCATAGCCTGAGTCGTTTTGGGGCTCTGAGCCTCATAAAAACACACAAAACAAATTTTCCGACCGGAGTAGCGAGTGTCCCTTCCCCTCGGAAGTCGCGCGGCGTTCCTTGCGTGTGCGCGCCTCTTTGTTTGTGCTTCGGTGTTTTTAGTGGCCGGTTGTCAACGAAGCTGGAACAACCAAGACAGCGGACGAGAAAACGACGAGCGGCGAGTAGTGTGTGTGCAAATACTCGACTGTGCGGTTGCGCGAGCAAGATGGAGCGAGGTGTATGAAGCTGCGAGCGTGCATTTATCTTGTAAATAAGTTTTCGCTGCATACATAGTCATTTTTTGTTTTCAACGTACGCATTCAACCGTTTTTCCAATCAATGTGTATATATTTTTAACACTACCAACCCCGAGGAACTCCATAGCCAGCTTTGTCTCGCGCGGTCCCGAATGATGGATATTCGACGCTTCTTCAAGCGTCAGCGGTTGTCTGACGAAGCATTATCCAAATGCGCCCCTGCAGATTCTGGTGTGACATGTGACAACGGTGTAGCATTTGAACAGAGTGATGCAAGCTTTTATCACCGGACAGTAGCTGATGTCGTCGACTCCATGGAAGGGACTCTGTCAACAGTGAGTTCAGGTGATGCAGCAGGCCGAGATGATTCCATTTCTCCTTTCTTGGGATTCAAGTCCGGATTTGACCAGAGCGATGCAACCTTTCATCACCGGACAGTAGCCGGCGTCGTCGTCTCCATGGAAGGAACTCCACCAGCGAGCTCCGGTCACGCAGTAAGCCGAAACGATTCCCTTTCTCCTTGCTTGGGATCGAAGTCCGGAGACAACATCAAGAAAACAAATAACTTGCCTCAAGAATATGACTTAGGAGAGTTTCTAGGCAAAGCTAAACTCACTGGCATACCGGACTTTTTGAAGTTACGTCTTCTTACTAAGCCATGGTCGCCAAATGTCACATATGATTTTAAGAAGGATGTAACACCTGGAAAGAGGCCTTTTCGACATCAGTGGCTGGGAGATTACGCCCCCTGGCTTGCGTACTCAGCGACAGCGAAAGGCGCCTTTTGTCGTTTTTGCGTCATTTTTCCTCCGCGTGTTCACCGGGGTACTCAAGGTAGTTTTATCGTGCGCGCTTTCAGTAACTACAGAAAAATGCACGAGGCGTGCAGGGATCACGTAAAATCCCAATGGCACCAGGAGGCAATGACGGCCTCACAGAACTTTATGGATGTGATGAAAGGCAAGCAGCTACCCGTTGTACAGCAGCTGAACAGAGCACTGCACGCGCAAGTTGAAAGGAATCGTGAGAAACTATTTCCAATAGTTTCCACCATTGTCTTTTGCGCGACGCATGACTTGCCGATTCGCGGCAAGCAGTCCGATAGTGGAGTCTTCAATGATCTGCTTGACTTTCGTGTAGAAGCTGGAGATACTCTACTTCAGGAGCACTTCGCTTCTTCTGCTGGCAATGCCAAGTACACTTCTGTCCGCGTCCAGAACGAGATCATCACAATCTGTGGCGACATCCTGAGAGAGCAGATAGTTACCGAAACTAACAAAGCGTTTGCTTTTTCCGTTCTTGCTGACGAAACTGCAGATATTTCAGGAAAAGAGCAGATGTCTATAGGCGTTCACTTTATTGACAAGGCGGAAGTCGAAGTGTGCGTTCGAGAGCAGTTTTTGGGATTTGTAGAGCTGGAGCAATTAAACTCCGCTTGCATCGCCGCGGCAATCTTGAAGCTTTTGACGAATGTCGGACTGATTCTTTCGAACCTCGTTGGACAGGGGTACGATGGATGCTCTACAATGGCTGGAAAAGAAGCTGGAGTGAACAAAATTATACAAAAACAGTTCCCGAAGGCACTATTTTTCCACTGTGCAAGTCACAAACTAAATCTCGTCATCAACGATTTGAACGACGTCTCTGAAATTCGAAACACAATTGGGATAATCAAACAAACCATAAACTTCTTCCGCGAGAGCGTGCTCCGGAGAAAATTGGTGCCCAACATTCCGATGCTGTGTGAGACAAGATGGTCTGCAAAGTACAAGTCTATTAGGATCTTCTCTCAGCATTACGTGGCCATAGTCGAAGCACTCGAGCAGCTCGCGTCCACGGAATCATGCTCGAACGCTGCAACTAGACAACGAGCTCACATCCTCTACTGCGCAACAACAAGCTCATCTTTCATCGTCTGCTTGCATATTGTAGCGAAGTACAGCGCTCGGCTCGAACCAGCTACGAACATTCTGCAAGGTGTATCCATGGACTTCCATTCTGTGCATGGCCACATCACTGAGCTACAACGTATTTTTCGCGGCCACCGGACAAACGCTGTAGAGGAGTTCTCTAACATCATGAATGCAGCAAGGGAGGCAGCCAATCACTTAAATGTGGTGATATCTGTACCAAGACAAGTCTCTCGTCAGGCCCACCGAGACAACTACGGGATTCAGTCGCCAAAGGAATACTACCGTGTGGCAATATATGTGCCGTACTTGGACTCCCTCACTGCTTCTTTAGCTCGGCGCTTTTCTGAAAGCAATGAGAGGAGCTTCAAACTTCTCCAGCTGCATCCATCAAAAATGAAGCACTTGAGCCGTGTTGAGTTCGCTGTTCTCGCCGAAGAACTCCAGTGCTTTTACGGCATCGACAACTTCAAGGAAGAGGCCATCTCTTGGTACGAGATGTGGTGCAACAAAACTGGGGACCCATCAGAAATAACTTACTGCGAGCTTCTACATCAGGCCAAGACATTCTTCCCTGGTGTTGCAAAAGCCATTGAGGTGGCTCTGGCTTTGCCAGTTACTACCTGTACGGTCGAACGCTCCTTCAGTACAATGAGGAGAGTGAAAACGTGGCTACGCTCAACGATGACAAACGACAGACTGGACGGCCTTTGTATGATGAGTGTGCACCGAGAGCGTGTAATGAAGCACAGAAATGAATTTATCACCAGTGTCATCACGCAATTCGCCCAGAAAAATCCGAGGCGTCTACAGTTTCTGTTCAAGGAAGACTGACTGAGTGACTGTCGTTGCGTGTTTGTGAACATATTGTGCTGTGTGCTGGTCATCAATCCGGGTGTGTCGAGAACCCGTATGCAGCAAGACTGAGCACTCTTCTCCACGAAGTGATAGTATCTTTTTGCATTTTTATTAATTTTAATTGTTTCTTCGTTGATAAACTCCAATGTATCTCTCCTAGCCTCGCTTTAATTTGCTGTTTGTAATTTTTCTTTCATGTGTGTATTTTACTTATTTATTTTATTTGTATATAAATAAATAAATTTACTCCGCAAATAGTGCCTTTTTGCTACGAACATACCCCCCCCCCCCCTCCGGCGCCAACAACCAATGGGGCCCCCCCCTGCAAAAAATTCTGCGGACGCCCTTGCTCTCCCGCACAGATTTTAAAGAGCAGCAGACCTGCGGCGCTCAGCGTTCCTCGCTGCTGGACGCTCCGCCGCGCTCGCACGCTGTTTTTCGGCTTTAGCGGCGCGCTCAGCCGCCTAGGCCACCCTACCTTCTTGTAACGTGGCGACAGAGTCGCGTTTATCTAACCTGTCCGGCTCCACTGCACGGCCACGGCTGTAGAACTAGTGTTCCCAAGCGTTTGGAAACGCAGATTCAACGGATGAAGCATGATCGCGGTTTGGTCGCTAAGAGATGTTATATGGCAATCAGAACACAGAGCAGTGTAGTGACGGTCGAGTGGCATCCAGCGTCGGTTAACAAAGCTCGAAGTGGAGTTCAGTCGGTGTTGTTTCGAATACCGCTCGAGGAGCTGTAGCGGTGAAGTTTTTTTCCGCGCTGAAAACCATCCGGACGGATGGTTCCTACTTGATTTTTGTTGTCGGCTATGGTTTTATTGGAACGCTGATGGGTAGTTCATTTCATGCTTGAAGCCCCCGTGTGATGTGCACTAGTCAGCGCAGGAACCCAAGGAGCAGTGCACGAACCCAAGATGGTCTGATTAGAAGTGGAGCCCTTCACGACGGTGTCGCTCTCAGTCTACGTCCAACTTTGGGTCGTTAAACGCTACTCCTTTGCTACGTTGCGGGGCCGAACCACTACAACCATGGTCACAAGGGATTCTGTCTCGCGGTTGTGCAGAGCCTATACTCCGTTTCATACATAGCAGTCAACGCAGCCAAGGCTGCGGCGCCTGTTTGCGCTCCTCGTCCGCATCGTAATGTAGTGCGTCGAAAGCAAAAATTGTAATGAACTCAAAATTAAAGTAAATGTTGGTTGATATTGCAGTATAATGATAACGGTGTTTTATTTTGCAAAAAGATTGCTTTTTCTTTTATGTTCTACAAAACAGAGTGCCTTAGTTTTTTGGGTTTTTTTCGGTCCCTCCTGTATCAGGTTTTCGCAGCTAGGCCGGCCGCGCAGGCCGGCCGGTCATGTCGTCTGCTTGAGTTGTTCACATGAAGTATTTCCTTCCTCCGAGACCTGGTGCGCTGTTCTCTTTTCTGTAAAAATCACCGACCGTACAACCGCTGTAGGCCACTCACATGATACGCGTAGCAAGTGTTATATATACCATTCCATAACCTACAACACCAGTTTCTACACTCTCGTGAGTTGTGGCAGTAGTGAAAAACAACGATAGTAGATTACGATCGAGCGAATGGACAACTTTAGTTAAAAAGATGATATTTACAAAGGTTAAAAACATGAGAGCGGATGTCAACAATTAAATGCCAGCCACAACGTTCACTCACGCTGCGCTTACATCTCATTGGTGTGCAAGAAGCCCGAATTTTTACTCGTTACCGCGAGAGGACGATGACGAGCTACTGTGTGGAGAACGAACAGCGAGCTTCGTCAACCTCTTTGTGCGCCCTATTCAGGAACCATGGAACCTGGTCGTCGGCTTCTCGCAATACAGAAATACAGAAATGGTACTCCGACTGGCTCATGCAGCTTAATATTTCGAAATGTAAATGCATGCACATATCACGCAAACGTTCCATTAGTAATTTCCAGTACTCCCTGAACTCTGTGGCGCTGTCAGTACCGAATTCATACAGGTACCTTGGCGTCGAAATAACGAACAAGTTAACATGGTTAGACCACATTATCAAACTTTGCGCAAGCACTACCAGATCACTTGGCTTTATCCAAAGATCACTATCAATGTCCCCTCCATCAATCAGACAACAAGCATACGAAACATTCATTCGCGCTAAAATGGAATATGCCTCAGCAATATGGAACCCTCACCAGGCTTACTTAATACAACTGCTCGAAGCTATCCAGAATCGGGCAGCGCGCTTCATAACGTCGCAATATTCGTCTCGACACAGCGTTACCAACCTAAAATCGTCTCTCGGCCTTGAACCATTAGCACTCCGCAGAAAAATATCAATTCTTTGTCTTTTACACAAACTATACTTTAACTTCCCTGCACTACACTATTAGGATCGGGTGAGCGTGGTCGGACCGGAGAAGGGACGAGGAAGGCGGGAGACGGGGTTACGAGGAGAAAACAAGGAAAAGAGAACTTTATACAGGAATATTTACATTATTTACATAAGAGAGCAACTGAGAGGGACTCTCAGTGTGAGGGAACTTCTTCAGTAGTCAACAGGAGTGCACGAAACAACGCCCGTTAAATAACGCACGGATTCCCCAGATCCCTGTCTGGGGAATAGTTCGAAGAATGACGTGTCCAATCAGACGGACCGTTGTGGATACTGTTGATACCGCCCACGGCAGGGGCGGCGCTGGGCCGTGGGGGGGGGGGGGGGGGGCACTCTCGCAGCTCGGTTGATGAGAGAGGGTAGAGGCTCAGTCTTTCACTCAGCACACCACCACACACTGTTCGTTGACCCGAGGGTCGACTCGGCCACGGAACGCCGCCATCGTCGCCGCATCTTCGGCCTTCGGCGGTCTTTGACTTCGCCGCTGCCACCATGGTCCCACGGTCCTGGAAGGTCGCTGCCTAATCCACTTAGGCAGCAGGGGAACCGCGAGCTGCCTTAATCCACTAGGCAGGGGGGGGGGGGGGCATCCCAAACCCAACAACACCTAACTTTGTTATCTGCTGCCTTACGCTCATCTCGCCGATTATTCAACTCCCTCAGCATTCAGCGGTTGCACGGTTCATCCAACGCTTTCAACAAATCTTTCCTTCCCATCGCCATAGAAGAATGGAACAATCTTCCTGATACCGTTGTCATCGAAACTAATCCCGCCAGATTTAGGCAGCTAATAACAGACCACTTGAACCAACTATAGCTACTTCCCTCGCGATGCTCTGCCTACAATTTGAACTGCTTGTGCCATTGCGACCCCCCCCCCCGTCCCCCCCCCCCCCACAAGTGTTTTCCCACTTATTTAATTTCCGTACATTTTAATGTTTAATTTTATATACTACTGCTTTGCCTTATATATTCTGTACTATTTGAATTACCTGACGCCAATTGCACATCAAACTTGTTATTCTTGTTATTTTTTGTTATGCTTTTCTATGTTTACATGCCTTTGTATGACCGTTTCACACCACTGTCTTCCCCCCCCCCTTATGTAATGTCCCAGACAGGACCTTTAAGGGTTCAATAAATGATGATGATGATGATGATGAACTGCAGCGGCAAGTGCGCTAATATACGACACCACTTGTTGCGTTCGATGACCTGCGCAGCGGAATCTCTGCTCACGGCCCAAATACACAGCTTTCAACAATCCCCATCTCACCGCACTAGCTCACACCCATAACACACCAAATCCAACATCTAATATAAAACATTGCTACGAGCGGAAGCACTTCAAAGAATTTTCCTTGTGACAACAGCTCAAAAGTGGAGACTTCCCGAATCAGACGCCGCTCACTTTAAAGCCGCTGGATACGCCGATCAATGCCGGGTTGCCGCTAGCCGAGGCTGCTCGGAATAATCGACGCCGCACTGAATTCTATCACCACACAATTAATGATTCATTGTGTGCCGCATGCAAAAAAGTCACTGAATGCCCGAGAACAGCACTTCGCAATCACATCCGTCGCCAATACACTACACTGCTTTTTCCCTTCGAAACAAGTAAGCAGCGCAAGTAAATAGCGCAGTGTTTTTCAAAGTACGCACTAGAGTTTGACAGTTTCGACTTTCTACCTAATGATAATTATGAGAAAAATACAAACAAATGAAAAAAAAACAGCCAAGCCGAGAGTCGAACTTCGGCCCTTTGTAAAATGAACACAGAGGCGCGAGTTTCGTACCACCACGACGTGAGGCGGACGGATACATTTTGCTTGTTTTTTGCAGCGGACTACTTTTGTACCTTTGGCAGCGTTGATAGCTCTGTATGAAACAGAGCCTACAGTACGTACCGTTTTTGCCAAAGGTAATCAGGCTGAATTGTTTGGTTCCCAGTACTATTGTGGAGCACTCAAGCTCCCCCCACCCACAATTCAAACTAGAAATCTCTGCGAGGTAAGAAGCACCTTTTTCCGCACCTTTCAAGACCTTTTGATCCTCGAGCTCGGAGGAAGTGCCTATGCCGTATGAGAGCCCATGCATATGGTTGCCACAGTGTTATCGCCGACGGTGGTGGCTTGAGCGATTGCCAGTGCTAGGGAAATGCACTAGGCTTCTGCTCGGTCCTTGGTGCGTTCAGGCACGCACATAATTAACACGAATGACGGAAAGCGTGCCTTGGAGTGCCGCCAGAGCCGCGAAGCGATACCCATCGGGTGCGAGATAATGCTGTCGGTATGTCTACGACGGCTGACGATAGCTGATGCGCAGATCGCTTCGACTGCTTTTTCGCCTCTGCCTGATCGCCGTGTTGATAGCGCGCTCGGTACATGGGCGTCACTCCGCTATTTGTTCGCGGATGCGGCCTCGCGTGCCCCGCCACCTGGTGTCGCAGTTTTCTTATCGTAGGAACCAGAAACTTCGCGCTAAGCTGCCTTAGCTCGCTGGCCTTTTGAGTTTGGTCCGAAGGCTGCCGATCTAACAAAATAAATGTTATGAGCAATGTCTCCGCACATACAGGTGAACTTGGAAGCGAAGCACAAGGTTCATAGGATTTGTTTTGTTAGATCGGCAGCCTTCGGACCAAACTCAAAAGGCGCGCGAGCTGAGGCAGCCTAGCGCTCAATTTCGGATTCCAGCAATAAGACAATTGCAACGCGTCGCCCAGACGTGCGAGAGAAACGCCCAAGTAACGAACGTGCTGTCTGCGCGGCGATCGGGCACAGGTGAACAAGCAGTCACAGCGAGTTGCGCGCCAGCTATCGTCAGCCGCCGTAAGTGTACCCGGAGCATAATCTCGCACCCGATGACTATCGCTCCGCGGCGCTGCTGCGCAGCCGGCGGCGGTTGTTCTCAACGCACGTCGACGTCCTCTGCCGTACGTCTAGTGACGAGCATTTCTTCACTGGTCAAGCACGGGGTCTCAATGGCAAAGGGGTGCAGAAGGCCCTCGGGAAAAGAGCTCAAGTTCTCCATCTCTCTGCAAGCACGATCTTGCAACAGAAGTTACTTCGGAATGCAAAGCGTTCCTTTCTCTCGCAGCAGACTGCCGAGACACCGGATCAGACGTGCGGCTGCGCTGCGTTACTATATGGAGTCAATCGCGCCTTCCAAGCAATAGAGAGATACCTGTGGCATTCGGCCGCAGCCTTCGGGCTGCGGCCGTGTATATGCGGCCATGTATATTTTTTCAGCCAGCGTCCGTCCCGGCGGACGCGGTTGTTGCGACGCGCGTCTTTACTATCTTTTACTCTGTCCTCTTATCTTCCAACTCTCTTCTATCTGCACGTGGCAGCGGTGGTCGCTCGGCTTGAGCCAGTTGGCAGGCTCGTGCTCTTTCCTTTTCATCCTTCTCTCAGTCGCAACCAACCTTCCAAGCGCGGGTATTTCCAGGCGAATAGACACGAGCCACAATCACATTGTCAAGCGTTGAAACAAATTTGGGCGGCTGAAGCGAACGGCACCGCTCACACAAGCACTACCGGAGAAACACGCCATTCGTGTTTAAGGCGTTTGCGACTGCCTCGGTGGACTCCCCTTGAATTAACAACAGCTTGAATTAGCCGCTCTCTCTGCCGGCTTTTTTATGCCCGTGTGTGTGTGTGTGTGTGTGTGTGTGTGTGTGTGTGTGTGTGTGTGTGTGTGTGTGTGTGTGTGTGTGTGTGCGCGTGTGTGCGTGTGCGTGTGCGTGTGTATGTGTATGTGTGTGTGTGTGTGCGTGCGCGCGTGCGTGCGCGCGCGCGCGTGCGTGCGTGCGTGTGCGTGTGTGTGCGTGCGTGTGTGTGTGTGTGTGTGTGTGTGTGTGCGCGCGCGCGCGTGCGTATGGGGGAGAGAGAGAGATCTCATCATTTTCCTGCCTCCTTGCAACTCGACAGCAGCGGCTGGGCGCTCACTTAGCCTTCAGTCAGCTTAGCTTTCAGTTGATAAAAATTTGCCGCGTATTAAGAAAAATTTAGTGTTTATTCGTTAGGCAATCATTTCTCGTAAACTGGAACTTAGGCACTGAGTTCCAGGATTTCCCCAAGCAGCACATGACATCGGTCCAATGTAGGATCTGAGTTGGCAAACGACAGCCCTGTGAAGGCCCCGCGTTGCCTCTGTTCTCCCAGCCTTGGCTCAGCCATTTTTAGAAGTTGGTAGTATTGGACCAATTTCTCGGACGTTTTCCCCGCCTTGGCTCAGCCATTTTTAGAAGTTGGTAGTATTGGACCAATTTCTCGGACGTTTTCCCCGCCTTGGCTAAGCCATTTTTAGAAGTTGGTAGTATTGGACCAATTTCTCGGACGTTTCACCCGCCTTGGCTCAGCCATTTTTAGAAGTTGGCAGTATTGGACCACTTTCTCGAATGTTTCCCCTGCATTGACTTTGCCATATTTAGAAGCTGGCCAATTCCTGCAATACGCAACTCAACTTTGAAGTGCCGACTGCTATGGAGCATCATGCAGTTGCTATTGTGACTTCTTAGTTTTCTCAATTGCGGCGATAGGCGCGATATATATATATATAGCTCGCACATTGTTAATTATTTATTAGCATATATAGTCCGGGGCGTAGATAATGATATCTTCGTAAAAACCCGCATAACCTCCTGTGAGATTTTTTAAATCTCAGTTTTTTAAACTAAAATATGCAAAGTTGCATGCATGCGTGCGTTATTTCCCCCTTTAAGGTTGTGGTCTTCGTTCTGTGTAAATGTAAAAAGTCCAGTCGTGCAATGAAAGAATGCGAGTCGGAGAAACATATATGCAGCACCGATTTTCAGGCCTGAATTTCAAAAACTATAAATAGCATTTTATAAAAATAACTTCTCGACTCTAACGTTAAATACGCTGTACCTTGATGTGCTTGGGCGTCGCAGTTAATGCGGTATACCTGCAGAACAGCACCAAAACATATATGTATGGCGCAACGTGTCGAGCACTCCATTAAAGCAGGAATGGGTAAAGAGTAACGTGCGTTTGCTCCATGATAGGACAGCGCTGACCATGCGCTTATATAAGAGATACATATAGCTTAAGAAAAAAAACGTTACATCGTCTGCGGGAACTCGAATTGGAAGAATGCGAAGGCATTGCGCCTCCACGGTACTCGTTCTCTCCCTTTGCCTCGTATGCAGCCCATATGAGTTATATGTGTCAGTATATGTGCCTCATATGAACACATATAGGCTTCATACGAGTTCATATGTGCCTCGTTTGACTCGTATGGGCACCATATGAGCCATGTGTCGACAAATGCGCCTCGTATCAGCACATATACTTCATACGAGTTCATGTGTGTCCCAAATTAATGTGTCTCGTATGAACGCGTATAGGCTGCTTACGAGCTCATACGCGTCACAAATGTCACAGATGAACACATCTGCTGCATATATAGTAGTTCACGCGCTACGGAAAGGTGACTTGTATGGATTACATATGTGGCATACCTTAACTGACACGCGACACTCGTGCGTACACAAGAGCTCCGATATGCACCGTATCAGCTTACATCAATCTCGAGCGAAACACATAGCCGCTGATGAGTGCCTCTCATAGAGTGGGCCTTGCTGTTTGAAACACGCGGAAAAGAAGGGATGAACAAGCAATTAACAAGTGCCCAACCAACGCATAAAAAAAACTCTTGGCCTGTTTCAAATATTTTTCTCCTTGATTCTCTGCTTGTGCCCTCCTGTTGTAAACCGCGCCTATCCAAACAGTATGACGTTAGGCGTTTCCAATGTGCTTGGACAAACGTTCAGCCAGAAGGCAAATGTTGCCTTCTGGGCTTAGTTGAGCTAATAACGCCAGGTATTTTCATGCAAGAGCTCCGACTGTAGTTAACAATATGTGCGCAATGAGAGTACTACGATCAATGGTGCAGGCGCTGTGAAAATTAAAATACATACAAATATCAGATCTTCCAGTGCTTATCACAGAGCACATCAAGATCCACAAAATCAGTGGAAGTGCAATCGGCTGTAGTTCAGCTCCTTATACCTTAAAAATAAACATTTGTCCTCGCACCTAACCGTCGAATTCTATAGTGGGAAGCATAGCATAAGTCTTGTCATCGAAATGTAAAGCAGTTTTTGCCATGCCAGCAATGGTGTAGTGGGTAGTGTAGTGAGCTGTAGATCTCTAGGTCGGTGGTTCGAATCCGGAACGGCGGGTAGTTTTTTTTTTCGCGTCCGAATTTTTTTTTTACTTTCTTTAGTTTACTAACTTCAATGGAAGCTATTTTATTGTTAATTGCCTTATAATTCCACCCCAGCCCTTCCCTTTCCTTTCCCAAAAATTGCAAACCAGACACATATGACACATGTGTCATATGTGTCATATGACACATACGAGATATTCCATAATCTCGTATGAACCAGACACATATGACACATATATACGAGATTTTTCGATAGGGACGTATTAATCGCTATCGGTTAATCGTCTTCATATTGATTACGGTCATAGATTTCAATCACGCGTCTTCAGCGCGCACTTCGCTTCTGCGTCGCGTGGTTGCTTCGGACGGTAGCAAGAGTTGGGGGGTGCGTACGTCGACTGATGTTTCGGAGTGCGATCGTTTCCTGCCGCCTTGATCCAAGCTTGAAGACGTAGATGCGACCGGCCGTTGTGAAATACCGAGATCTTGCAAGATCTCACGGTATTCTTTTTCAACGATACGGTACTTGCGTTGCTTTGCATTCATGGCGAAATGCAGAAGCTTTGCGGTGAAAGACGAGGACCGCAACAGCCGCACAAAGGGACAGCAGACAGGCAGTACGACCAACACCTCCACACCACAAAAGAAAAACAAGCGCGAGCACTCGCGGCATGACTCGCGGGCAGGGTTGCCGTTGGGAACATTTTAAAAGGAGCCAAAACTTGAGCTGAAAGTAGTCAAAAGTAGCCATGCCATTTCATCTTAGCTGTCGCGTAAAATAAGATCTTTTGCTCATTAATAAATTGAAGTGTAAAAAAATTGATAAAAATTATTCTTGGCGGTGTTGTCAACACTAAGCTTCAAAGAAATTTTTCGAAACTAAACACCGCTTTACGCATAAACGTAGGCATCCGCTCTCGCTCCCACGTACGTTCCAAGCCAATCCCAATCCATAGCTTGTGGTCATTTCGTTTGGACGTTTGGCAGCAAAGCGCTCTTGTGAATTTTTATTTCTTCAAGCTTTTTGAAGTTTGGTGGCGGCACGCGTGAGTCACCGAGGGGAACCAGGAGGCACTGCTTGCGTAAGTATACATTCTGTCCTTTTTTCCCTTTCATGTTAGTTGTCAGCTAATATTTACTTGTGAACTTGTCAAGAGTGAGGACAATGAGCACGCCTCGTGTGTCGCCCCTTTATCTAACTTGTCTGTAGGCATCTGTCAGCAGTTGTCTTTTGATTAACTCAGCGGCGCATTGCAAGGTGTAACTGCTTGTAAGGGTTGGGGTAATATGAAGTAACACACACGTACACGAAGGGAAGCGCTTCTAAATGTCGTGTGTGTTTGTGTGTTCCTTCATCAGGGTGAACGCACTATCCCGGCAAATCTTGTTGGCGCATTGCTTCTGAGAGGGTTTGTTTCTCGGCACATCGTACATTTATGTACGTGTATAGATGATATGATCATGATCGCAATGACAGTCGTCACGTGGTTACGGCGCTCGGCTGCTGACTCGAAATACGCGGGTTCGATCCCGGCTGCGGCGGTCGAATTTCGATGGAGGCGAAATTCTAGAGGCCCGTGTACTGTGCGCGATATCGGTGCACTCTAAAGAACCCCAGGTGGTCGAAATTTCCGGAGCCGTTCTCTGCAGCGCCCCCCATGACCAACCAGTTGCCACGTGCGATGCAGTTGAGTGTTTTTCATCGCCAATTTTTGCTTTTGTGAGGCTAATCGCTTGGTTCAGGCATGCATGTCAGACGTCATAGAGTCGCAGCCTGCATGCCTTGTGCTTGATTGACAAATGCTTCCATGGCAGTGTTGACATTGTTGCGTTGCGAGTCTCCGTGCGATGAGAGAAATGTGACAAGAACAGGATGAATGAACACAATTCTTCTGTACTGCCAGAAGTAATGCTGCTCCTGCCAGTGATCGGTTACAGAAAAAAAATTGAGAGTACTTTTTATTTATGTGTGTCCCTTCCCGCTACTCAGAGCCTTGTATTACAAAGTCTAGATCAGTGTGACTCTACATATAGCGAGTGCTAGTTTCGAGCTCGCTAATTGAACGCGCTTGTTTTCTCTCTTCCTCATTTGGTCAATCTTGCGTTTTACTGGTTTCTTTTTTCATCACTATGCTCCTGGTAGACTGCACTCAGTTTGATGTTCAATGCAGTGAAGTTGCACGCCACTATTGCTGGCTGTTATTTGTTTCACATGACAGCAGGCACAGAAATATTGTTTAAATAAGTCCCAAATTGCAGGCGCTCGTGACACTTGTAACTCTCAACTCATGAAAGTTCAGAAGTGCGTTGCGAAGTAGAACGAGATGGTTGTAAGAGTACCTGTCAGTTGTCATGGTAGTGTGAAGTTTTCGGCACCCAAACAGGCAAGTGCCAGTAGAGAATGGCACAGAGAGTGTCTGGTAAAAATCCTTGTTTGCCCATTAATCTTTTGTTGTGTTTCCTCTGTGCAGCATGTCAAAACCATTCGCTGTGGTGAAGTTTCCTCTTGAGGACGACTGCCTTGCAGTCATTCCTGTCGGATGGCTCACAGAGACAAAAGAAGAGTGCTACTGGCCTGTGGCCAGGAGCTCGGAGGTGACGCGGCTCGCAAAAGCTGAGGCCGAGCCAGCTCTCGGAGGGGAGTGGATGCGTTGCCCAGTGGTCGTCGTTACCACTTGCCATAAGTAGTCTTATTGTAGACATATTGATGGTAGCTTCATCAGCGATTGTAAAGGCCTCTTTGCTAGATTCTGTGAGTCTGCACCTCTGCATGGCTAAATTACGACTAAGAAGTCATGTTGATAACCACCGCTTAGCCAGCTGTCAAAAAGAGGAGCAGAATGAACTGTTAGCTATTGCACTTGTAAGCTGATGAACTACATCTGAAACTCATTGGTGCCTTGTTTTTGAAGACCTGTAGTTCCCAGAATTAGTGCTGCACTCAGTATGCTTAATAATATTTAGTACAGAAAGGTTTAGTATGGTAATTTTTTTTTTTTTTGCATTATGAAACATTTTTTGGCACACAAAAAGCACAGACAAGGAAAGAGCACACAATACAAATGCCAGACATCAATTGATGCTTTGCGTTGTGTGCTCTTTCCTCATCCATTTTTGTTGTGCACTGAGACAGTGTTTCATAATGCAAATTCAGAACCAACTCAACCAGCTGTTTACATTTAGTTCAGTTTGAATTGTTAGCCTGTCGCAGTAGCTGAGTGGTCCATGCTGCTGAGCCGAGGGCCCAGGTTACATCCTGTCTGTGGTGAAATGGAGCAGTGCAGAATGCGCTTGTGCTCTGTAATATCAGTGCATGTTAAACAACCCCATGTGGTCTAAATTAATCTGGAGTCTTCCGCTACGTCATTCTTCATAGCTTAAAGCTGTTAAATCCTAGAAACCAGAATCACACTTTTAATTGTAAATAAAACAATGCCTCTGCCACATGAGTGTTTCACAGGCTTTCAAACTGATAGTCTGTTGGCCTGAGTGTTGCTATACAGGCAGCTGAACGGGCATCAAGTCAGCAAAGCAGCCCTCGGACATATTTTGTAGCGACAATTCTGTTAAGTATGGATACGTGTTTAATTATGAGGAATTATGTGAGTTAGTTTTTGGAACCCATAGTTTGTACGAGATTTTGGTGCATGGTATTGAGGGTGCCTAAGACTGTATGCTGTTTGGGCAATTAAATATGTGCTCTCGAAAGTCTGCCAGTTTCCTTTCATAAGGTTTCTGATATAAACAGCAAGCTTCTTGTGGTAAGCGGCCGTGATGGTTAGCAGTCTATGGTTGAGGAAGGAAGGACCCGTGCTCTCACTGTAATGTAAGTTATCAATCGCTCGTACAGCTCTTTTTTGTAAAGTAAGTACTTTCACAAAATTGGTTGAGGTAGTCGTTCCCCAGATCAACAAACAATATTGTACATGCGAAAAGACTAGAGAGAAATAAATTTGTAGTTTGAATTTTCGAGGCAGTATTGTGCGAAATTTATTTAGGATACCAACAGAGCGAGCCATTTTAGTGCAAACGTAGTTTACACGATCTGTCCAGAGTAAATGTTCTTCAAAAATGACTCCAAGGAACATTGTAGAGCTGACACGAGTTATAGGAGCTTGCTCGAAGTGAATTTGGAAGTTGTTCGGAACTTCCTTATTTTTGGCTCTAAACAGTATGTACTTTGTTTTCCTGACATTAAGTTCTAACCTATTTGATTTTAACCAAACAGACAATTGGGATAACCAACTATTGGAGGCTGCTTGCAAAATATTACTATCTTGTCCTGAAAAAAATACGTTAGTATCGTCTGCATAGATTATAATGTTGTCTGCTGGATGAAGGTTGACGATATCATTAATATATAATAAGAACAACGTTGGTCCTAGAACGGAGCCCTGTGGTGCACCAGACACAATCTGACCGATCCCAGATGAAATACCGTTAATGATAGTTGTTTGAGATCGGTTGTCAAGGTAGCTAGCAAATAAGGTTAAAGGAACACCGCGTATTCCATAACAATGCATTTTTTCAAGCAATATCTTATGGTTAACCGAGTCAAACGCTTTCCTCATATCAAGGAATATGCCAACTGTTAGCAGTTTATTTTCTATGTTTTCAATTAGCTTTTCTTTGATTTCCAGTAAGGCGGCCTCAGTTGTTTTGTTTTTTTGAAATCCATACTGTTGCTTGGAGATGACATGGTTTTTGTCGAGATATTGAGAATGTTTGCAGGATCCTACAAGAGCGCCGAAAAAAAGGTGCGGCGCTACGAGTTCACTTCAGCCCTAGAAAGCTCGGCAGTTTCTGGTAATTGAAATTCTCATATTTCTTTATTGATGAGAAATTATTTTGCATACTCAACAAGACGTTCATGTGCAATTCTTTTTTAGGAAATGAGGGCCACAACGATGTTGTACAGCTGCCGTCACCACGTAAGACATGAATTCTCATTTGTTAAGCCGCCGCGGTGGCTCAGTGGTTACGGCGCTCGGCTGCTGACCCGAAAGACGCGGGTACGATCCCGGCCAAGGCGGTCGAATTTTGATGGAGGCGAAATTCTAGAGGCCCGTGTGCTGTGCGATGTCAGTGCACGTTGAAGAACCCCAGGTGGTCGAAATTTCCGGAGCCCTTCACTACGGCGTCCCTCATAGCCTGAGTCGCCTTTGGATGTTAACCGCCTTAAAACTAAAACACCATTTCTCATTTCTATTTAATGTAAGGTCGACATTGTGTTAGTTTTGATTGGGGATTTATGGTAGTATGCTTGCAAAATCTGGGAAAAAAACTCCACCGTAGCTAATTGCACTTGCAGAGAAATGGAACGTGCTCAGACTTGGCATCAGCTTTTTACATTTGCCATGCTCTCAGATCAGCAGTGATTCTGCCAGTAACCATTTCGTGGCAAACTCTCTTACCCACGTTAACAGTACTGCGAACAGGTTTCTATTCACATGACATATATTCTGCTCTCTGTGTTTGGTTTCGCCATGACAGTTTCTTTTGTGTCCTTAAATGTACCGTATTTTCCAGTGTATAAGACGCACCCGCCATATATGCAGGCTGTAATTGAAAAAGTTGCTATATAAGACGCACCCCAGTTTTCCCAGTTGGGCTAGTGAGGATCAATTAAACACGCTTGCACGACCATCACGAAATTCACCGTACTTGTGAGAAATTCTTAAGCAACGCTAAGTGGTCGAAAAAGGCAACACTCACGCCATTCCTGCCCACGTTTTGGAAAAAAAGAAAGAAAAACAAAAAAAACTCTCCCACATGTCCATAAGAACATTTTATTTCTACTTAAAACCTTGGAAGTCTTCACCTTCGGATGCGCTATCAAAAAGTTCACCCATTTCTGGTGGCAACGCGACTGAAATATTCTCTTCGCACTACGTACATGGAGCAAACAAAGTGGCAAAGGGTGGCTGAAAAAAGAACACCGGCTTGTCCTGGCTTGTCTTGACAATGGCGAGAAGCGTGATTGTCGTCATCTTTTGGCATTTCACATTACTTTTGCTTGGGGCCTCCGAAACGGTGGTGTGTTTGTGATCCCGGAAGTCGTCATCCCCGTCGTTTCATGATAAAGTTCACCTAAAAAAAGTTGCGCACGGTGGTCCCCGTATTGAAGTATTAACCGTGTTACAACCGCTTCATTGCTAGTGATATTTTTTCGGTAAAAAAGGCTTGAACATGAACCTGAGTAATTTCTGAACTCTCTAAAAAAAAAAGAACGAAAAATTCGCATATAAGACGCACCCTTGTATAGGACGCACCAGCAAGATTTTTGAAAAAAGCCGCGTCTTATACACCGGAAAATACGGTACCAATGCACCATGCTGGTGCATGAGAAATGTAATTATTGAAGTACTATAGACACATATTTAAAAAATTGAAAACTGATTTTTCAGGAAAGAAAGTGGTGCAGTAATTCTCTCGCATTTCGGTGGACATTCATAAGAGAAGGGATAAAGGAGGGAGTGTGAGAAGAAAGGAAGAAGGAGGTGCCGTAGCGCCCTGGGATAATTTCAGCCGACTGGGGATCTTTAACGTGCACTGACATCGCACAGCACACGGGCACCTCTTGCGTTTCGCCTCCATCGAAACGCGCCGCCGCAGTCGGATCACAACGTTCTTTTATGTGTCATAGGTATCTGCATGATGTGACATTGTTTGTCACGTCAACTACTTGTCATGGAGGTGTCGGTTTTGATGGGTTTTGAATTATGAAGTCTTTGTACAGCCTGTGATTGAAACCAAATTAAAATATCTTTTCGGCCAAAGGAAGTGTTACTATTGCCTGGGGGGCATCTCTATATAACCAGGAATTTGTTTCTGAACTTCGTAATTTTGTGTCTATTGTGTTTTAAAAAGATCACCTGTATGAAAAACAGCCTGGCCATGCAACTGTTCTGTCCCTTCTCCAAAAATATCCTGAAGTAGCATTTCTGCATTCAATTAGGATAGAAATGTGACATTGTGGTTGTACACAGTAGTGTGTTCTGTACTTCCTGGATTGCCATCAATGACGCATGTTCATCTCCAGCCCCGCTGAATCACGCTGGGGAGAGCGTGAACGAAAACAGTGCGCCACCCAGCAAGCTGGAGGGGTCGACAGCTGGGACTGTTGATGGTGAGATTTTCACTTTGTTTACTTTTGTGCAAAAAGAGAAATGCAAGCCAAACATGGGGACACAGTGAGAGGACAGAACAAATGCTGCTTGTCCCGTCTTTTCACTGTGTTCCTTTCTTTTAATTACACTCCTATTTTGTCTAGTATCAAGTGACACAACAAAATATAGAAGCTAGATCTGCTTTGCCTTAAAGAAAAACAGAGCAAATTTTAAATTTCTCATTGTACCTGCTGCTGCCGAGCAGCAGTCAACAGGCCCAGAAAGACCTAGAGAATATACTTATTCAGGAAGATATTTGCACGGAGTTCTCCTCAGTGGCTCTTGAAACGGTGCTAGGAGCACATTTCTAGTTTCAAACTATGTGCTTTGAAAGGGGTCACTCTGAAAATCATCACATGTATTTCTCAAAAACCATTGTATGAACTGAAGTGGTACTGGAATTTACAACCTAGTACTTCCATTGCTTTCTCCTCTTGTGATTCATAGTGGAGTGGTTGTTGTGTGCCCTTCCCAAGAGCTGTATGTTGTGCTTTTGTTGGGTTCTTTTGGATCCTGGCATTTCTGTTGCCTCTCTCGGCCTACATCACCACCAGGAAGCCACTCCTACGAATTGCACTCTACACAGTAGTCCCATGTTCTGTGCATTTGTTTCCTTACCAGCATAATTTGGTCGCTTGGTCGCGGTTGGTCAGCAAGGCCCATATTGTAATTTTTCATTGTCTTTCAAAGTATTTTAAAAGTTTACTGGTTGGAAGTCAATGCAGTGCCTTGGATGCAGCGAAATGTGCTGAAAAAAAATTAATTGCGCTATCACAAAGCTCCCATAAAGGGTGCTGAAGGAGATAAGCAGCCAATAATAGTGGCATGCTCTGAAGGAGGACCTCTTGCTTAGGAAAGAACTGAACAGCCTAACTGCCTTGTGGAGCACATCAGCTGGCTCCTAGTCTTGTCTTGCCTGCAGAAAATGGATGCGTGGTAAGAGATAAATGTGACCTTGTTTTATTTCTCAACGGTTTGGGACCTCCTGTGCCTAGCAAGAAACATTTGGTCCACCTCTTTGTTGCATTTCGCTTGTCAGCTAAGGGCTATAATTCCATAAGGGCTATCTTTGTTGCAGTTTTAATGCATTGATCCCTGCCAGCACTTGCAGTTAGAACAGATGTCTACCTCCAGCATTTTGGCCAATGTGGGTTTTGCCGTGAGCAATACTTTCCAAATGGTGCAATGCTATATTAAGGGCACAGGCCTGCTCTGCTTTCTCGCTTCTATTAGCACATGCTTCTCATGACACTGGAAGAATCCATTTGCGACTAACTGCTGCCATCTCTGCCATGGTGCAATAGCAGTGGAAATGCCCATGAAGCAATGTAAAAATTGGCGAAGCTCATAGACTGAGAAGTCCTTTACACAACAAGGCTGCAGGTTCTGTGCTAGCTATCACACATAGAGCAGCTCCATTTCACCTAGGTGTTTGTCAGTGCATGGTGACATTTATGGCATTTAAATTAGGCTAGCAAGGAATAGAACATGAATTAGAAGTGTCCTGGAGGATAAAAACTGGGGGAAGTTTAGGAGCATAGTACAGAGTGTGTTGCTGCCTACTGTTAGCCTCATACTGTTCTTTATTGTACCTCAGTGCGCAAATGATATTATTGCGCCCAGGTTAACCCTGCTCTCACTGAAATTGTTGATTGCTTCAGTTTCAGCTACCCTGCTGAAGCTGATGTGCCTGGTGCTGGAGGTCCGACAGCAGCAGCGCGACTTAATGCAGCGGTTACAAAGGCTGGAGGATCACGTGCTGCTGCGGTCGGACCGGCAGCTGGAGCAGAGGACTCGGCCAGTGTCCCCCTCGCCACCGCCTCCCACCCTTGCACTGCCCGCATTCTCCCCCGAGGAGTTGGACACTGTGGAAGCTGCCGTCCAGGACGACAGCGTGGCTGCTGGACTGGTGATTTAATGTTTCTGATAATTCGTGTCTGGAAAAAATGAATGCCTACTAACGAATTGCATGCATAATGTAATTCCGAGGTTTGTGAAGAAATCTTGAGCTCCAAGAGTATTTGCATGCCGTGCTCTGTGAATAACATGCTCTTCATAGATATAATTCCTACTGTTGTGCTGGAGTGTGCTGTCACAGTGTGTTTTGTTAATGTAAATGTCTTGTTCATGAAAGTTGCTTGCTGATATACACACTGGCTGTTTCAGTGAACATTTTCAGGAATTCCGAAGAATAGGGAGTTCAAAATAGAAGAAATACTTGCAGGTACACACGCACAGTTATGCAGTAAATTATGTCCACCACTGCTGAGAGATCGTTCCTCCAAAAAAAAAATTGTTTTCCCATATCGAACTTGCGCTTCTTTAGGAATTTTTGAGAGTGTTCACTGGAACGCCCTGTCGATTCCTTGTGTGGTGAGATTTACTGTTCGAAGCAAAAGTGGTACGCAATGCCCAGCCGGTAGCAGAGCTTGCAAAAACTGCATCACGTGTCGGGACAGCTGTTAGGGGACTCTCTTTATCTGCTCTTTGGCTCCTATCAATTTGTTGGGCTCAGTAGCAGTGCTGAACATGTGGCGCTCGCAATACAGTCGATCCCGGATATATAGAACCCGGATATATCGAATTATTGCCTATATCGAACAGATGTAGAATCCCCTTGGGAATCTCATGCAAAATTATAGCAAATTTGTTTACGTTTATCGAACTCCTGTGCACCCTATATTTGATATATCGAACTCCGTGCCATGCCGAGCCCCCGCAAGTGCGCTTCTCCCAGTATGCACCACCCTGGAAGTGGGCTTCTTCCACTAGCGCGCGCTCCTGCAAATGGGCTTCTCCTAAGAGTTCACGCGGCGCTGGCCTTGGACAGCTGCGCTTAGTCACGTGATGGGAACTTTGTGGGGGGTGTGAAAGGAAATGGGAATGGCCATAAGGAGCTCCCTAATTTCTGATGCTCACATCGTGGCTGACATCATCGATACCGAGGAAGCGGACCCGAGCAGTGACGAAGATTGTGCGAAGAGGCCCAG
The DNA here is from genome assembly GCF_055824585.1 of Amblyomma mixtum. Lineage (NCBI taxonomy): Eukaryota > Metazoa > Arthropoda > Arachnida > Ixodida > Ixodidae > Amblyomma > Amblyomma mixtum. The sequence goes on from NC_143014.1 coordinate 403,711,069, forward strand.
CCGCCATGCACTGCGGCTGAACTTGCATCCGCATTCAGCGTCATTCATCGCTGTTGTGGCGCAATGGAGGGCACTGGACTTTCTCATTTGGATACTCTCAACAAGCTTGAGGACAGCTTAATGAACTGCATGGTGCAGAGGAAGAGGCAAGCAAAGCTCACTGACTTTTCTTGCGAAATAAAGCGCGCTAATCGTGGAGTTGTGCTTTCGTTTTTGTGGACTTAAGAGGAATAAATCGGTAAGTTCCCACTTGCTACGATCCCGGGAAATTGTCCGAGATTTGCGCAATTTTAAAATAAGCGTCTAATAGGCATATTTTATATTTCGAATTATTGATATATCGAACTTTTTCGCGATCCCCTTCGAGTTCGATATATCCGGGATCGACTGTATTGCTTACGGCAAGTGCCAGTTGTCACATCATGTTTCAGCCACGCAATGCAAAGAAAATGCCACCTGCGAGACTGCTGTCGCACCAGAGCGTTTAGGCGAGAAGGAGCGCTAAACAGCAAACCAAGCTACTGATGCTGGTTCTGTGCGAAGCATTGCACCTATCACATCTTGTAGTAGCTTGGTATTTGGCGGTGCAGTCACAGGCTTTTTTGGGGCAGTTGCTCTCAGATGGTGTCACTCAATGTCATTCGATGTAGTTTTCCAGAGCTCTGCCGGTGGCCGGTCGTTGCATAACAGACTTGGTTCCAACAAATTTTTTTTCTCAGTCAAATATTTCTGTGATTACATTATTCTTTTACATCGATCAACAGCAAAAAAAAATCCCCTATGCTTTTGTTGCCTGTGGCTGCCTTTCTTCGTATGTGTCTCATAACGAGCCCCTCATTTTCCTTACATTTGTCATTTATTGTTGTGCTGTTTTAATTTAGTTCAGCAGTGGACTTTGTAGCTAACATTAAGGATGTTGTAAGGTCTGTTTTACAGGAAGCTGAGCTTTCGGTTAATATACTGTTGCATGAACTGCTGTGAACACAGCTGGAAGTTGGTCCTCTCTCAGTGCGTCTTTAATTTCGGCTAGGTTTCCCAAATAATGGGGCAGCTTTAACCCACCTCTTCCCTGTCTTTTGCTCACATTATGCACATTTCATTACTTAATCTGCTGCCAAAAACAAGCAACATCGTTTAATTAAATGTGGTTGCTAAGCACGCAGCTTTACTCAGGTGCTTGGGGATTTAAATAAGCGCCCTTTGTATAGCATTAATTAGACTGCTCAATTTCAGGGTAGTGAGCCCCGCCATGGTGGCTCAGTGGTTAGGGCACTCGACTGCTGAACCCAAAGACTCGGGTTCAAACCGAGCCGTGATGGCCAGTTTTCCATGGAGGCGAAAAGCAAGGCGCCCGTGTGCAGTGTGATGTCAGTGGCGCATGTTAAAGACCCCACGTGGTCGAAACTTCCGGAGCCCTCCACTATGGTGTCCCTCATCATAGCCTGAGTCACTTTGGAACTTTAAGTTCTACAAACCAAATCAATTTTAGCGTAACGGCTGTGCAGAGAAAACACATCCAGCACATAGATATCTGCAAAAAGCATTATAGTTATAATATAATAATGTCCAAGATGCAAAGCATAATGGGTAGGAGTTGGCCACCTTTGCTTAATCGCTAAAGTTTCCCTGCTCTTAGTAAACTGGGAAAAAAAAGAATGTCCATATTGGTGGTGGTGCTTTCTGCTGGTAGCAACTAGTCAAGCTATTGTATCATACAGAAATTATGCATTATGATTGTAGGTACTCGCATGGGCTGTTGACAGGTAGTCACACAATTGTCTTAGCTATTCGATTCTGCTAAACTAAATGAAATTATAATTGATGTTTGTGCCTAATAGCTTGTGCACCTGTGGTGTTTCTTTTCAGCGAAAGCAGCTGGTCCGCCTGGGGGGCAAGGGCCTGAGGGAGGTGGGCTCCAACATAATGACCGCCATCATGGGGGTGGCTGTACAGAGGATGTACAGCCTCCATGGCCGCAAGGGCAAGTGGTCATTTATTGCCCTGAAGTTATGCAAGGTGGCAACAGGTATGTTGTTGCAGTAGCTTTTAACTGAATTTTAGAAGATGAGTGGAAGAACATGCACCAGGTTCTGCTGCGCTTTGTTTTCTTTTCTTCTTTTCAGTTGATACTTTACCAGTTTTCTTTTTCATTACAGGTGAATATTTTGTTACTGTTTTTATGGGGGTAGTCATCTGCAGTTTTCTTCCATGTGCATCTGAAGATATATGAGTCAGCAGATGCCTTTCAAAGAAAGCCCTCCCATCAGTCACATCCATCTCTTGTCATGGATCATAGTCGTGCCTTGTATCTGCCAGCCATTTGTGCTCCCATATGTTAGTAGTGCAAAGTGGTCGACCGTGATGTCGCAGCAGCTTTATACAGTTGGTTAGAAGAGCTTTCAGGTGGATTTTCTCCTCATGTTGTATTTGGATACTGTAGTCCTTTCATTTTGGCACGCACTTTGAGTTAACATGTACTTGTGGCCTTTTCTGTTTTCTCTGTTGCTGAAATAATCTTGATTTCTGTTAACGAGCAAACTTTTTCTGCTGGCCTAAAATGAACGCTTATCTTATGCAGATGCCATCTGTGAGAAGACGGGGGCGGATGTGGTGGAAGCGCAGGGGTTTATTAGGAAGTGGTTGCCAGGTTCGGTGGACCGTGGCGGCGGACGCAAAAGGCGTTTTGCCGAAGCGTTTCTGCCAAGTACCGCTGCCGGCCTGGCAACCACTGCGAGCCCCTGTGCTTCAGCCCCCAGCACAGTGCCCTCCCTTCCCCAAGCGGCCCCCACCTCCCAGAAATCCTCCTCCCGCGCGGCCCTGGCTCCTTCCCAAGGTCCCGCCTCCTGCGCGGCCCTCGCTGCCTCGCAGGACTCGCGCAACCGCGCGTCCCCAGCCACGGTGCCTAATTATTTAATAAATAGTTTCTCAGTTGGATTCTTTCGTTGCCTCATTTTGTTGTGCATGTGTATAGAAGAGATGATTGCAGCTTTGCAATGCCAAAACCCATGGCTTTCCCAATGCGAACATTAACTGGAATGTGAATATTCGCTGAACTGGAAATGCAATGGCATAAACTTCGGGCAAGCGTTAGCAGAAAGGCTGAACAGTGGCCTAATTGTGGTATGTCAAGCCGGTGTTGGTAGAGCAGCTGAAAGTGGGTACAATAGCGGCATGAATGTCGGTTCAGTGTTGGTAGAGCGGTTGAAAGTGGGTACAATAGCGGCATGAATGTCGGTTCAGTGTTGGTAGAGCGGCTGAACAGTGGTCTGATAGTGGCATGAATGTCGGTTCAGTGTTGGTAGAGTGGCTGAAAGTGGGTACAATAGCGGCGTGAATGTCGGTTCAGTGTTGGTAGAGCGGCTGAACAGTGGTCTGAGAGTGGCATGAATGTCGGTTCAGTGTTGGTAGAGCGGCTGAACAGTGGTCTGAGAGTGGCATGAATGTCGGTTCAGTGTTGGTAGAGCGGCTGAACAGTGGTCTGAGAGTGGCATGAATGTCGGTTCAGTGTTGGTAGAGCGGCTGAACAGTGGTCTGATAGTGGCATGAATGTCGGTTCAGTGTTGGTCCGAACATCAGGCCAAGGTTGGAAAAAGTAACTTTTTGCCCCAATGCCGACGTCGGTACGACTTTCGAGCCGGTTTTGACCAGCATTATGCCAGCGTCGGTCCATTGTTGGTGTGCTGCTTGGGTCTTGCGTGTCACTGTACTGAAGTGACGCGATATGGGTGGCGGAGTTATCAGGTCCGGCAACGCTTCAGCACTGGTCAACTGCATCGTTTTTCAAAGTCTGTGCTCGCATAAGCTTTCTCGTCATCAGTGGCTCATGGCTTTTGGGGCGTCCCAAAGCGACTCAGGCTATGAGGGACGCTGTAGTGAAGGGCTCCGGAAATTTCTACCACCTGGGGTTCTTTAACGGGCGCTGACATCGCACACTATACACGGACCTCTAGAATTTCGCCTGCGTCGAAATTCGTCCGCCGCGGCCGGTATCGAAGCCGCATCTTTCGGGTCAGCAGCCGGGCGCCGTAACCACTGAGCAACCGCGGCGGCCTCGTCATCAAAGGGTGAGTGCGTATCGTATAATGGCACCTTCCGTTTTGTTTTTTCGTACCGTATATTTTTATGATAAGACGGAGTGGTGCCGCACAGAAACGTGCGGGACATTATTGCGACAACTTAATAGGCAACTCCGGCGTTTTTTGTACCTGCTTCCCTGAACATCTCAGCTTGTTCGCTGAGGCTCTTGTTAATCATATGATCACACGATTTTGATAAGGCCGACAACAAAGATGAAACAATTCCGGTTTTTATTGTCTTAGAATGATGCAACTTGTAGTTCAACAATACTTTTCTGCCTTAGTAGGTAGTTCCAGCCAGTATGCCCCGTCTCAACTATCAAGTTGAAATCTAAAAACTGTAGGCTGGTATCGACCGTGATCTCAGTGGCGAACTGCAGACCGAGAGTATTTTCTTTCAATATCTTTGTACATCAGTCATCTGTCTAGAAAAGTTCGTTTTTTACACAAAGAGAAGTCATCGACACAACGAAAACGTAACGTAACGACGTAAGGACGAGTCTGTGCTTGTCCCGTGTTTCCTCGGGTTTCAGTCTCTACGTATTTCGCGCTGTTTACCTTAAAAAATGTATAACCAACTCGCCCGTTTGGCCAGAGTGATCTTACATTGTTGTAGAAGAGATTCCAAGACCTCGGACAGAAAGACGCACCCGCGGTCGCTCAACAGTTCCCGGGGTGTTCCATTGCAAAGAATGAAGTGATGCAAGATGAAAGACGCAACGTTGGGCACCGTAGAACTAGGGCGGGCCGTGGTGTCAGCCTATACCGTGTCAGGGGCTCGATGGCTACAACAACCCAGAGGTTGCCAGCAGCCATTTGAGGAGGTGGTCCGCAGAGGTCAATTGCAATGCGGTCAGAAGGCCAGGGAAGGGCAAGGGAGAGGCTGCATCAAGCCCACTGAGTGGTGACGACCGGGCTTGCGGCGTTGACTGCCATGGCGCGAGCGGACGTACTTGCGGACGAAGGTGAACATACCGTGCCAATAATTGCGGAGCCGGAATCGTGTGTATGTTATAAAGGCACCGGCATGAGTAGACTAACGGCTTGACGGAACGGTTTAACTGCACCTTGGGCGGCATGCTGTCCATGTATGTCTTCCGATCATTCCGACAAAGTCCGCAGCGGTGGCTCAGTGGTTATGGTGCTCGGCTGCTGACCCGAAAAACGCGGGTTCGATCCCGGCCGCGGCGGTCGAATTTCGATGGAGGCGAAATTCTAGAGGCCCGTGTACTGTGCGATGTCAGTGCACGTTAGAGAAACCCAGGTGGCTGAAATTTCCGGAGCCCTTCACTACGGCGTTTCTCATAGCCTCAGTCGCTTTGGGACGTTAAACCCCATAAACCATAAACCAAACAATTCCGACAAAGACAGGACCCTGCCCTCAATCACCTAGAGTGAAAACAGACTGATTTACAGGGCAAACAGCCTGAGGAGAGCTAGCCAAAATGGCGCTCTGAGTTCTGAATACCATGTCCGACCGTCAACGCAACCATCGTGCGCTGGCGGTGCCGCTGCTTCCGCTGCCCGTCTTCCTTTATAACAGCAACAGATAGTGAGGATATTGATGGCGTGTTTTACTGAAATTCGTTCCACTCAAGACAGTCAGTGGAGAATGGACGAATGGCGACATTACGCGACAAATCAAAGCAAACGCTGGAGGGGTGGCGGGGGGGGGGGGGGGGGGGGGCAACCTGCGCTTCTGCTTGACGACATTACGCCTTATCACATGCCTCGGCAATAACAAGTTGATATCTGGGAATGCGCTCCATGGAGATTTACCATTCACCCTGCAGTTCAAACCTGGGTCCCATGGATTCTATGTCCTTCATAACCACAAGAAATTTCGTCGCGGGCAACGACTTCGTGATGGTATTGCCTTCAAGGGATTGGTAACAGGCTCCCTGTGGCAACGAAAAGTTCCTTCGGTTGATAAGCAGTTGGCTGTAATTATATCAGAAAGTTTTGTTTTCATATTCAGGTAGAAAATTTGATAACTGAACCCTCCTCGGATTATCCTCATCAGGAACGAACGGGTGTAAAAATGAGGGGAAAGGAGGGGGGCACTTGGTAAACGCATACAGTTACTCTGATTGTGTATGGCAGTAAAAAAATCTTTTTTAAATGTGAAAGCACCCTATCACGGTGGCTCACTTGCTTTGGCGCTCGACTGCTGATCTCAAGGTCGCGGGTTCAATATCGTTCGTGGCCGCTGCATTTCGATGAAGCCGAAATACAAAAACACCCTTGCGGTGTGCGATGTTATAGTGCCATGTGTACCCTTTTGTAGCTTCGGTACGTTAGGCCTCACAAAAATTTTAGGCGCTTGACACCACCGTTGTTTTACACTTTTTATAAAATCCCGCACAAAAGAGTTTTCGATACCTTATGTTTGGCGCATGATAGCCTTAGATGTTTATGCTACAGTAAACCCAACACAGCACAACGCAAAGGTGCAGATTGTTTTTCAACGTCGGTGCATTTTGATGTCAAGTAGTTTCTCGTAGTTTTCAAAGTACAGCAAGCCTTCCCCCCTCCTTCCACCCCCCCCCCCCCTCTAATGATGGCAAAGACAGGCATATCGGCAGAAATATTTGCAGGTCTTGTGAAAAGGTGCTGTGAGGCAATAAATTCCCACTGAGTTATGAATGTGACTAAGTCCTATGCGAAACAATGCTTGGTCACTTTGAGGTCAATGCCTGCCTTTTTTAAGTGTCTCCGCAGGCAAGTTATTTCGACGAAAAGTGCCTTCTCGGACTGTAGTTATAGAAGGCTGGGAGTTTCGGAATATAACCCTTCAGTTCATTCCGAGCTAAATAAGGCGCTTCGGGAAGCGCAGCGTGCCCGCCACGGTCAGTGCTCTCGCCCATCCTCCTCCTCTGCTGGAGCTGCGCCCCCTTGAGCTTTGCGCCCGGTTGTCACCACCGTCGTGACGCCGCTGAGCACACAGTCTGCAACGCGGCACCCCGACACTAGTGGGGCAAGGTACAGCTAAGCACAACGCACGCTTCGCCTTTCGACTGTTGAGAACAGCGTCAGCAAGTCATAATAAGGTGTGGGTGCGGGCTTTGTGATCGATAGCAAACGTAAAGCGCGGTAAACACAGGGACGTAAGAAAGACGACGAAGCTCGTAAAAAGGAGCATCATGCAAACCTGCCTTTCGAATGTCCTCGGAAAGTCTTGCCTCCCCCCCCCCCCCTTGATTAACGAATGTTTCTGAAGGCAGATTTGAAGTCGAGCGGCTATCCCATCCATCTGCTTTGTGCTGTAGCTGAGGATATCCTCAAAAAAACAGAAGGTTCACAGTGACAAGGTGATCAAGAAAAATCAGAAAAAAAGGGTTGTAGATTTGCCATGCTTCCTTTCTTTGTCTCACAACATCATGAAGTTAACTCGGATTGTGGAAGTAAAAGTCCTGTCAGCACCTCATAAACTAAGCAGGCTTTGCAGGCTGACGAGCCCTTCGGGAAGTGAAAATGTAGGCTGTCAGGCACGACATGCCAACAAGTATGTTTATTGTGCTGAGGCTCTCGTCTATGAGGTACCGTTGTCATGCAGCTGTTTCTTCGTGGGCCAGAGCGGACGATTTGAGTACGAGCGTCTGCGAGAGGATGCCAACAGTGTGCGTCAGATGCGTGGAACGCTTTCAGTTCACTGCCGCTACTGTGACTTCGAGGGTGGCGGTCACTGTGCTCCGGATTTCGCACATTCTGTGTTGACAGCCATCCTAGGAAGCTATGGAGATGGACAGGACAAAGAGTGGCTGCGTAAGTGCACCATCAGCCACACTTCCGAAAAAAGGAGGTTATGTATGTCAGCATAAACCACTAAAATGACTTTCGTTTCGCATTGTACTTTATCTGTGATGGTGTCTTTTTTGTTCCCCTTTCATGTCTTTATATATTCTGACCTATCTTTGTAATAAGATTGAGGTGGAAGTTTGCGCTTGTCCGTCGTCTTTCTAACGTCCCTGTGTTCACCGCGCTTTACGCTTACTCAGCAAGTCTCCTGCGGATTCAGCCAGCTTAGCGTATACTGAAGCACACGGAGAGGACACATGTGTCATTTGGTTTCATTTACCGTGCTTTGCCCCATCGGAGTGCGGCCGTCTTCGACCAGAAGAACGACTCGCGTAAGATCGAGCACGAAAGGGCCCAATTTCCGGTGTCCCCTCACGTGCCCAGTGCCTCCGCGGCGGTCAGGGTCTCGTTCTCCGTGGTTCTCCTTTGGCGTGCCTGCCTCGCGCGTCGCGTGATGACGAACAGGTGTCGGCAAAATGAATGGGCCGCCACGAGTGCCTAAGAGATTATCACATGCGATCCTACCGCAGTCTGCGCTGCTTCGATGGCATCTTCCTCACCCTCAAGCTCAAACACGTGACGGGGGCGTGTCCACAAGGGAGAGGAAGTGTTGTGCGCAAAAGTGAAAGTTTCAGGCCGCGGTCCCGCCTCGGTGAGGCCGTACTATATAACTCGGCAGCGAGTGCGGCCGACTCTCCGCTCTGGCCGTTGTACGTTATGTAAATAAACCCCGTCGTGTTCTTTCTCCATCACCCAACTCCTTCGCTCAGCGGCCCTCCTGTCCTAGTGGAAAGGGCGTCCTTTCGACCAAGATTCTGTCGAGCCGCGACACCGAAACCCCCATCAAACACTGGTTGCCAGCGGTGAGATGAACCGGGTGGCAAGGTGCTGCATCTGTGGGGGAGTGTTTGGTTTTTGGTTTGCATCCTCGAGGCTTCAAATTCTGCGTTGATATTTGAACTGCTGGTTGATCGGATGTCTGTAGCACAGGGGTATAGTAGATCAGAATCAGCATTAGCGAGCAAGACCAGGTTTTAAATGGAACGACCACAGATATGATGAGGTTGTCGAGGGCAGGACAGTTGTTCTTGTGCGATGAGCTGGGGGTCACTGTGGATGAAAAAGCGATATTATTCATGTAATCAAGATTCTTTCAACGGAGCAAGAGGATGATTGTGAGATCGCTTGGGAAAATATGCAACGTTGGGTGAAAGACCAGGACAGAGAAAGGTAAGACGCAGAAGTGAAAGAAGCTTACGCAGCGAAGGGCAGCCCACAACGGGAAAAGCAAAATCTTGGAGGGATGGAGTGAGGCTACTTCTCAAACTGGACCCACAAAGTCTGTGACCGTAGGCGAGTTGGTTAATTGCGACACCGCGAGGTAAGCGGCAGAGAACACGTCCGACCGGTAGGCGCTCCAAGGAAAGCCGCAGTATCCGAGGCCGTGTTCGAGCAAGGTAGCCGCAGTGCAGATAGAGAGCATTCAGAGAAGGGGCCTACACGATCCGACTGCGAGGATTCCCCTCAGAGGAAGGTAGGAGTGGCAACGGAGGCAGTTAGTGGGGTAATTAAGAGTGAAGCCCTTTCAATTGAGTTGCTACAGGCGTCGAACCTGCAAGCCCGCGAAAAGGGACATTTCCCCAAAGGTGCAGGTTTAAAAAGAGAAACAATGCGGAACCGTTCAGTGTGTGTGAGTCGAGGCAGCTGCGAGTCGAGGCGTCACTACAGCGTCAGTGAAAGTGAAAGAGGTGTGGCTACTTCAGCGAAGCTGGCTATGAAGACTCATGACGGGTGATAAGCAGGCGGAAGAGAATTACCTTCAGTGGAGCAAACGGCGCAACTCGCGGGAAGCTGAAGGTCCGTCTATCAGCTGCGTGGAGCTGAAACTGTGCTGCGAAGCCAAATAGGCTAGTTTTGAACCGGATGAAGGTTTCCGAGGTGCGATGGAAAAACTATAAGAAGCTAGTTCTGATCTGGGGACACACGCTGAGCAGACTATTCGCAGAATAGGAAGACGGACAAAGGCGAAGGGTAAACAGAGAAATCGACTCATTTGTGCTCACAGCTGCTGATGTGAGCAAAGAACGGAAGGCGGCAGACACAGTAATGTTCCCGCGGTGCGCAACACAAACTCGCGGACACAGTTTCTGGCCAGGCGACAGGCATTAGTGGTTCAAAAGCTGACCGCAATGGCAGGAAATTAAACGCAAATTTCCCAGGCCGAACAGGTAAGAGGCCCCTGAAAATCTGTCAGTCCGCGAGAAGAATCAAACTGCGCTGTCCTGGGACAAAGGAGGCAAGAGAAAAAGCAGATAGGCCTGCGAGCTTGCTTGTGCTTGATTTGAGGGGGAACTATCGTGCAATATATGCGGATTCCCCGAACACTCCAGGAGAGAAAGACGCGTGTGCTGGGTTTTTCTTCGCATGCAGCCAGACAGGAGGCCAGGCGAAAAGTCGGACTCAAAGCGAAAGGCATGCGGCGGGAAGTGCTTGTTGCAGTCGGTTGTCGACCAGCAATTATGGGCTTTGCAAGCGCTGCCAAGGACCTCTACTCTTGTCGAAAGGGCGGAAAGACGCTAGCGAAGGCGAAGGGTGGGTTGGTTCCCTCTCCCTAAGCCCCTGCAGCTGAAAAGGTGGTCAGTCCGCGAACCCGACGCGCGCGGCTGAAAAGGCCATTGTTTGAGCGCGGCAGAGGGAAATCACCTTTGTCATAGACCATGCCTCTGCTTGGCCATTTCAGGTAGCCGATTTCTTTTTGTTATCTCACGTAAGGTTACTAAAGAAAGGTTACGAATTAGATTGAGTTTGTTTTTGTTTTCCAATTTCGACGCAGGAAAATTACATGCATGGGCGTGTCGAACTTGGTCGAGATACCAACGGCTTGTTGCTGAGTAAAGTCGAAAGTTGGGCTAGTTGGCGGACGTTCATCATTAAAAAATAGCGCAAAGGAAACATGAAAGACGGCTAGGACGGCGCAGACAAGCGCTATCTTAGCGCTCGTCTGCGTTGCCGTGTCCGTCTTATTTCTTTTAGTATTACGGAAATCTTAAAATTGGAAAGGCAATTAAAAACACACTAATGAAGATACGTTGATTAAACTTCGCACACTACACTAGCATAATGTCCTCTGCGGGTGGTAAAAATATCGATGCTGTGCTACCCGATAAGCGGCAGATATTTCCGCACAAAATAAAAATAACTAAATTTTGATATACTTAAAAGGTCGCCGATCAAATAAAATTCAACGAACGCACACACTGAAACGTAAAGTACTAGATTAATGTCTATTTTACACGTCCACATGAAACTGTCCTAATAGAAGTAGTTTCTTCAGAAAAGTTCTCTGAAGTAGGTCATGTCAAACAAACTGCCGAATTCGTCATCTGCAGTACCACCTCTTGCGCAGTTGTTAATGCAGTTACACTGTGGCGGTGTGCGTCAATTGACAGAGTGCACATTGTGTTTTCAGACGATGCTTACATAGCGCTGTTTGAACAACAACAACGCGCAAAATGCTCGCACGAACAATTCCTAAAAGGCAGCATTCGCGCTGCCGTAGTGGTATACCCGCTTGCGGCAGTGTAGGTGAGGCCTTTGCGAAAAAAAGAGAGAAGTGCCTGTATTTGAAAGTGGTGTGAACAGTTTTCTTCTCAGGGGTCTGACTTCCGCACTCACGCTTATCGCCGCGTGATTAGTTTGTTGATCGTGTTGTTCGGAGATTAAGCGAATGAAACGAGGCTGCAGAAGCATGTGGGCATTTGCTGTAGCAATGCTGTGTGTAGATGATTTTGACGAGTGGCGGAATAGAGACAATTATTTTAAGGAAGAATTGTGCTAGTACGCGAATGAGTATGGATTCAGAAAAGAAACTCTAACCTCCAAGAGCACGGTGACGTGGTTGGGCGGTCAATCAGCCGAGACAATGATGATGATGGACGACGGAAAAGCAGCCAAGGCCATCCAGTAACGCAATGAACAACTTCGGTTTTCTCTGCCCCCTCGATTTCTGAGCCCTAAGGTGGGGCTGCGGGCCTTGCACGGGGCGGGTCTAACAGGAGTAAATAAAGCAGCGACGGTTTGGACAGGTTTTGAGGTTTGGTACCCTCGGCAGCTTTGGAATCCGCGTACACCTCCCCACGACCGGAATGGAGAGGCGGCGGCCTGCTTCCTGTCTGCCGCCGCTGCACGATTGTTGCCAGGGTTGCCAGCTCCTAATCTCAAAAAATAGCAAATAAAATGATAAAAGTAGCCAAAAAGTAGCCAGTCTACGGCCACGGTCTCAAAAGTAGCCAGAATTGGCGCCAAGACACCAAAATAGCGTGACTGAAGGCAGGAAATTTACAGTTTAAAGACAGGGGGCAACCTATGGGACAACAGTGCTTGTAAATAACTTGGACGCATAAGAGGTATTTATGACATGACTTGAAAAGTGACCAGAATAAATCATTTTCTCCTCGGCAGAGCAAATACTTTGTGTTCTTTTGACGCAGTCATAGTTATTAATGCGTGAGCATTAGAGGGGACATGTCGCGATTTCGTGATGGGTAAACAAAGTGCACGAAGCCCTACGTGAAGCCCTTGTGAGTCCTACGTGAAGGCGTACGTGGAACTCTAGGACTGAAGCACTGCCTACCAGATTATGAGTACTCTCCCCACCATGGCTTGTGGAAGTTAAATTACTGGTTGGTTGAGACTGGTTGCTTGGGAAGAGCAACCTGGGCACAAGCCCCACCAATGGCAGCACCTGCAATCGCAGGGCAGTAGCGTATTGCTAAACCACTGCACCACGGCGCCAGGAGTGGTAGGACTCTCAGCGATCAGTAAATGTATAGAATAACCAATTCCACGTATCTGGGCATTAAGCCATTAATGCTATCTCGTCATGCCCTTAAGATGGAGCTCAAGTCTGATTAAGTCGCCGATCTTTGTCTGAAGCCTGCTTGACGTGTAAAATCGAGCCTCGAACCGAAACCGAAGTGAAAACCGAAGTGCCTGCACGACTAATTCGCATTTGGCCTAACCCCGCGAAATTGTTCCCCATTGATCGACAACAAGGCAGGTGCAACAGGATAATGGTGTTCATAAATAGCACTTCAAAAGTAGTCAAAAAGTAGCCAAGTAGCCAAGCTCAAATTTTTGTCGCCAAGAGCTCTCAAAAGTAGCCAGTTTGGCGCAAAGTAGCCAAACCTGGCAACCCTGATTGTGGCGTCGTCGGCGCGCCGGCGCAGAAGCATTTGCAGGTAGGTGGGCTGGAAACGCTGATTGGTCGATGGGATGCGCTTCTCCGTGACGTTTTTTCACTTCGCCCTCGTTCTCAACCGGACATAGCGTCAGCGCGCCTTTCTCGGCTGGTCCCTAGAGCATGGAGGGAAAAAAACTGCCCTAGAGCGCCTGGGGAATCGCTAGATGCACCCGCCGCGCCTCGCGTGCGTGGTGAGTCATTCGTTTCGTGATCCTCGGCGCGGCCGTTTCGAGGCGTGTACAGCTATGGCGTTCGTGCCGGATGCGCTCGTCGGCGACTAGCCATGCAGTTCTTGCCTGCGGCTTTCGCCGTTTCGCCAGGAGCACGTGACTAGTGTCGTACTCGTTTTTTAAGTTTTTGCCGCGGCACTACAAGGATCCGCATCAGGTGCGCTTTGGGGACCGCCGTCTGACAGCCATGCTGACGCGCTTGTCGGGCGTGCGCACTGCGCATTCTCAACCCCGAGGTAAGGGCTGAGCTACATTGTTGCAAGTTTTCTCGTGCATTGAGGACTCGCCAAAGTGCGGCGCTTATAACGAAACTTTTTTTTGCAGCATCGTTTCCTGGATATGCTTCTCGGAAGCCGAAGTCATTGTTCGCCGCGGACGCTGGGCCTACTGCTCACTGCGCCGCCACGCCGCTGTAGTTTGACGTTGAAGAGCTCCTCCAAACGGCCCTTTTCAGGGCCACTTCATTGCTTCCTGGCAGATCGCGGACATCCAATCTCGCGGCCGTGTTCCCTCCATTTGTCGAAATCGGCGCCAGACATCCGAACCCGCTCTAGGCCTCGTTGCAGGGTTAAACGAATGCAGTGGGGCTTTAGAGAAGTCATGACTTGCGCTTGGCTTAGCTATATCATTCACCCAGTGCAGTGTACCTTTGCTTCTTTAGCGACCTCTCACGCTTTGTCGAAATCGGCTTTAAAGCTCACGCTACGCCTCGTTGAATGGGTTAACCGAGTGCAGCGCCTAGCTTGGTTAGTTTGTGTTCTAGCCTGTAAACAGTGCACCTTTGTTCGCTCCTTACTTTTGTTCTTTTCAGTCGTTTCCTGAATCCGTCCAAAGAGCCGGGCTTGCCGGTTGATTGTTCGCCGTGAATGGAACCACGAGGCGATCGCATCTGCATACAGCACGACTTTGTTCCCTCGTGTTTTTTAAATAAAAACATCGAATGTCGTGCTAGCGTCCAAGGATTGCTTCGACAGCTCGGGCAAAACAACGAGGACTGCGCACGCCGTGTCGTCGCTGCTTAGTGAGGAGGCACAAAACGGATGTCGTCCTTACTAAAGGCCCTTCTCGGAGCCACCTCAGTGTTTCCTGGCAGACCACGCGCTTTCCGCCCCGTGCGCATGTTCCCCTCATTTCCAATCATTTGTAAGTTCCATATCAATGAATTAATAAATCAGTCAATGAACTTTATTTACCAAAAAAATCTGGCTGGTCACCCTGGGCTAAAAGCTGTGTACACAGCTTGACAAGGCCCAGAGGACCATTAGATGAGTTTTGAACGTAAGAAAAACAAGTTGCTACTTTAAAAGAACATGGAAAGTACACCAAACAACATAAGAGATACACAGTAAAGAAAACACTGACAGCAGACATACAGTATCAATTTACGCTATAATACATACAAAAATTACGACATTCAGCATTATGGCACGAAATATAAGAACAGCACATGAGGTAAAATAGGGAATGCAAGTTACAATAGTACAAATAGATTAGCTGTTTACATAGGCATAAAAGGTGTCCTCGGCTCCTTGGGCCTAAAATCGGCTGTGCGCTTATGTAAGTATAGGTTCTTCAAATCCTGCAGAAGGCTTGAGTTTGGAACTGCTAATATCAAAGAAGATTTAGAAGAACTTCAGTTTGACGTAGGTGGTGCATAGTACTAGAGAAAACAAACAATAGCGCCTACAATGACAAACAGAGAAGAACGATGCAGGACAAGCGGTATCCTGCGCTCTACAGTATGGAACTTTGTGACTGAAAAATGAACCTTCACGTCAGTGCAATATGAGTTTTTAAGCTGTCTATAAAGCGTTATTACAGAAAGAAAGAAATATTAGTGAATGTTGTGTGCGAGGCTTGCATATTACTCTGTATTTGTTTATTTATTTACGTTACCCCTCAAGGTCAGTGGCATTACACAGGGGGAATGGTAAATATACAAAAACTGAGATAAAAATAGAGTTGATTACATGAATGTTAAACAGCGCCTGAATATACAATGTTAGCGAGTGCTGCGCGGAACTGCTCATAATTTTCAGTGCCGGCAACTTCTGCGGGAAGATGGTTCTGGTCGCATGAGGTTCGCGGCCGGAATGACATCGGGAAGCATTTCGTGTTGCATAACACACTTCCAACTTTGTGATCATGATCAGTGCGGCGGGATACAGAAATTTTCTGAAGGAGGAGGTGACCACGAAGAGCGGGATGATGGTACAGCTTGTGGAAGAGGGTGATACGAAACACTTTTCTACGCGATGTCAGTGATGGGAGGCAGATATTAGACTTCATAGTAGTTATACTCGCTGTGCGGTTGTAGTTAACAAGGATTAAACGCACAGAGTTGTTTTGCACCAGCTCAAGATCATTACTGAAGTTGTCATGAGCAGGGTGCCATACAGGTGTTGCATACTCCAGTTTTTATCGTATTCGTGTTTGATAAAGCAATAGTTTCAAATTAGAAGGAACGTTAAATAAGTAGCGACGTAAGTAGCAAGGCATTGTTAAAGGGCCCCTGCCCACCCCATAATCCCAGACACTCTCTACCTCACTTTGAGCGAGCCTCCTCTCCTTCCATTCCCTCCTCGAAATTTTTCTCTCCCGCTCCTCGTCGAGTAGGCTCGGCAAGGCAAAATCACCCCTTCCTTCTCCGGTGTAAGCCGGAGGCATGGTGTCTGTGGAGTGCGTCACAGGGCGACGTCATGGCCCCGCCTTCAATAGAATTCTTTTCTTGGTTTTTGCATTTTCTCCCCACACTGAACGATCGAGAGGCGCGATCGGCTCGACCACCTAGACTTGTTAGCGAGCGCATCCTTTCATACATCTGTTTGTCATTCCCAGTTAACGAGCCACCTTTTCATTTTCTTTTAGGCCTCCCCACCGTTTCACGAGCGGAGGGCCGGAAGTCGGTTGTGTTCGAAACACACGGCGAAGCGCGGACCCGGCAACCGCCCGTTTGCTTTTCTCCATGTGTGTTTGTGTTCTGTGTGTTTGTGTCTTTTCTCCGCTCCAAAGCATATGTCATTCATTGGAGTCAAGGCGTACGCAAGATGCACGAAAGATAAGCGGTGTGTGTGCGGAGCGGTCAAGTGGGCGAGCGAGGGAAAGGCTCTGCTGCACTAGTAATTAAAACCTTGTTTTGGAGGGCTTGCATAGAAGAAAAAATCTGAGAAGGGAGCGCGTACGCAGAGCGTCTCGTGAGGTGATCACGGCGGGGGGAGGGGGGGGGGCGAACCAACTCCCTCAGTTTTACTATTTTTTACTTTTTATGGCTAGGGTTCAAGGCTGTCGCCGCACGCTCCCTCCGCAGTTTTTTTTTTTTGTTCCTTCATGCGGGTTTGTAGGCATGAGCCAGAACAGAAGGCGCTGCGGAAAGCCTTGTGCAGACGACGCGACGCCAAGGCTACGCCCAACCTTCTCCCGTCAGTCATAACGATTCACCAATGGAGTGCCTTTAGCGAAAGTAGCCCCCCTTGACGTCAGCGGGGTTCAGAGTAGTGGGCCGGGCCCGTTTTTGTTGAAGGAAAGAACGAGCGGGCTTTGATTTGAATTTTCGCAGCTTTTCGGGGCGCGCATGGCTCTAGTATTTTGCAGAGGTTATCTTCGATGCCTCATCTATGCAGTGGGCTTGTTTTTCAAAAATGTCCGGATCCTGGGCAGTGGCCCTTTAAGGTCCTAGTACACGGGCCTGGAAAGACTACTTCCCGACGTGTGTCATCGGGAAGCAAGATGCGGTGTCAAGGTCGAAGAACGCGGGTCTGGGAGAGATTACCACAAGACGTGGGTCGTCGTTAAGCAAAGACGCGGCGAAGGCTAAGCACCGGCGGAAGCAGCGGCGACTGCAGCGGCGTCCAGTGGCCGAGTCTACCAGGGGTCGCCGAACGCCGGAGCGGTGCTGACAAGATCAAGCTGTTGCTGCTAATCGAAACACGGCTGTGTGCGTCGACAGAGGCCTCGTGCTTCGGACATCCGGCGGGGGAATACGAGGACGGTCGTTCACCTGCTGGGAGGCAACAAGCAGAAGACTTGCCGCCATGATCGAAGTGACCCATCAGTGTTTGATGACTGTGTTTCTTCCCCTTCCCATCTTCCGAGCTGAGAGAGAGCCAGCACCGCCTCTGACGTGGGTGGTTCCACCAGCGTCATCAACTGGCCATTCTATTGGACAGCGTTCTTCAAGCTTAATTCCCCAGTCAAGGGATCTGGGGAATGCAAACGTTATTTAACGGGATGTTTTTTGGTGACCAGAGCACTCCCGTCACTCCCGTTTCGACTGTAAATATGTGAATAAACCTTCTGTACAGTTTCCTCCTCAATGGAGTTCTCCATCGTCCTTCCGAGCCGGGACCTGCGTACCTGAACCACCCTCTCAACTCCAGGGCCCCTCCGACTTCAACAACTGGTTGGCAGCGGTTGGATCGACCATGCTTCGTGGTGCTGCTTCTTTGGGTGAGTGCTCGGACTTTGCTTGAGATTTGCGAGGCTTCAAATGTTTGGGTAATAACTTTTGAACTCCTGGGAATCGAGGGAAGTTGTTCGGTGAGGTGTGTGTGTGGTAACCTCACGACAATAGTTGAACAGCAAAGCCGGGGCTAGGAGCAGCAAGCATGGATCTCATGACATGGCCGGAGGCGGATTTGCTAGCGCTGTGCGAAGAGTTGGGTGCGGTAGTACAGGAGGAGATGGAGAAAGCTGATATTTGTAAATCGCTTTTGGAAACTGCCCATGAGGAAACAATTGAGTTTACTTGGGAACTCCTCAAACCCGAGCTAAAAACAATAGAAGAGCAACGGGTAGCGGGTAGCGACAGAGCATGAGAAACGGGAAATAGAGGAACAGGAGCGGCGGTTGAAAAGAATGCAGCTTAAAGTTGAGACGCTATACGAGGCGCAGTCAGGAATGAGGGAAGCGGAACTTCGACGAAAGCGGAGAGTAAGAAGGCAGAGTGCCAAGAACATGCGCAAGAAGGCAGTCTTAAACTTTGCAAGAAGGCGGAACAGGCAGAGCACATCAAGCGCATCATGGCAAAAATCGACGAGAGCATTGTCAGGGGAGACTGGGATGTGACGCGATCTCGGCTGGGAGTTTTCAAGAGAGGCGAAAGCATTTCAAAATTTCTTGACATATTTGAAAGCATCAGTGAGAAGACTAAATTAGACAAGGAGATTTTGAGCTACATGCTTGTGTCCCTTTTGCCGCCTCAGCCTGCTAATGTCGTTCTGAGCCTGTCCGATAAGGATATGGATGACTACAGAACAGTAAAGACTATTCCGTCACTTCGGAGCTAGGACAGAGTGCCTAAGCGACCGGATGCGCTCCAATGCCAGAGTGAAGGAACCAATTAGGCGCGATGTGACTTCTGTCCAGAGAAAGCCCGATAAGCATCAGAAAGTCGCGGAATGTAAAGATCTCAACGCTGCGAAAACGAAACAGGCGCGTGATCGGCCCGAGTGGGAACGAAACGCGGCTGCTCCTGAGAGAAATTCCAAAGCTGCCAGACAACCATTGCCGAGCTGGATCGACGCGACGCTCAGATAGAGGGAGAAGGTACAGGTAAAGGGGAGAACCTGACACCAGAGTGTAAGAAAAAGGCACGCGAAATCGTTGCCGAGCCGGGTCACCGCGTTGACATGAAACGGGGGTCAGTGCAAGCGGGCGACCGGCTAAGAGGTAAAGCTGAAAAAAGGGAACACCCGACCCGACAGCTTAAGGCATGCCAGACCGTGGCCGAGTTGGACAAGCGCGACGCCACGAGAAAGAAGTTTGTTCGGGCGTCCAAGCGGCACGGGCGTGAGAACAAAAATGTAGAGGTGCCCGAATCTACAGGTTCCAAATGTGAAATCGAGGCTAGCCTTAAAAAGTGTGCACAAAACAGTGCAGAGTGGTGCCACCGCAAGGTGTGTGACAGAGATGAGCCAGGCGAGCTCCAAGGCAGTGAAGAAGACGCGCAAACGACAGAGGACAATACTCAGGGAAATGAGTCGCCTAAACCAGAGGCAGTGAAACGTCCCGCGGTCGATTGCGTAGAGGTAGTGCGTAGCTGCGACGCCAGCGAGATAGTTCGTCAACCCGGAGAAAAGTGTGCCCTTAGTAGGTATGAGAAACCTAAGGAGCCGGTTGTTGATCCCGAGGTGCACGCGGGAGGCTCGCAGCAAGGAGATAGCGCACCACTGCCGGAGCAGAAAGAAATTAAAGGCTCTTATCTAGAGTTAGCAGTGCGGACGGTCACTGATGTAAAGAAAGGTGGGGTGATTCGAAAGCCTAAAGAAAGGAACCGCACTGCGTATCAGAGAGTAGGTTCTGATCGTGCGACGCGTGCGAAGAGGTCAAAGAACAAACCCCACACAACTGCCAGGAAATTGTCTTCTAAGGAAGAAAATGGCGGTAAGCCCACAAAAAGGTCGCGACATGCAAAAGTGGCAGAGTCGTGTAGTCTAGAGACAAGTGCGGTCAGCTCTCGAAAGGGGAGAAAAGTAAAAGTAAAGAACTCTGGCTGCAGAAATATCCGACCGCGCGATTCCCTGATAATGAGTGGCATGATCCCCAGGCGAAAGAAACGACGTCGAAAGCTATCACGGCAAGTTTGTAGTGCCAGGCTACTGAAAAGGGCGCGGAAAACTCGTTTGCGTCTGCCCTGTCAACAGACGGGTAAGAAGGGGGACAGTGCAGCCAGCTCAAACTGTGCAGGGGGGACAGGCCATCCTATTGCTCGCAAACCATTGTGTAGTATGGTTCCGCACTGCGCGCGCTGCCGACGCTTTCGCAGTCTCTGGACGGGGCACACAGACGGAGACAGTGGTCAGGAAGTGACTAACGCGAGGGGCGACTTCATTCGTCACGCTTCAGCAGCTAGAGGGAAAGTCAGACGGACGCGATCCCGGAGGGCGCGGCTGAAAAGTTAATCCCTGAGCGCAAAGGAGAGGGAAATTTTGCTTATCCTTTCCTTTTTTTGTGTGAGCGTTTTGAAAGAGTCGTTTGTATGGTTCGAACATACTGTCACGTTGTAGTGACGGCAGTCCAGCGGTCAGGAAGACACCAGAAATACTTGCAAACGAAGCTCTTTATTTGGGCTGACTTGCGCCCGCAAAAGAACTGACTCACTCGGTGGCGGCGTAAGCAACAAGCGTGCTCGTCAATCGTCGAACTACGAATGCCCGCTGCTCGCGGCATCGTGCAATTTAAAGCCGGCAAGGAAACTTCGAGATAACAGGTCGAGATCATCTAGAGTAATCTAGAAACACGTAGATGCAGCTGTTCATGGCTGTGAACAATCGAGATAAGTCCGGTCGTTTCTCGCGTCACAAACAAAAATGATAACACCCCTTTTCTGCGAGCTTGCGCGAACGAACGGATGCTACAATGATACGTGGCATTACCCCCCTTCCAAAGAAGCATCGTCTCGATGCTTTAAAATGAAATTAAACACGGAGAATGCTTCGAGAACTTAGAGTCCTTTAGCGTTCCTAATAAGGTGTAAGGGCAGCGGTAAAAGCTTCAAGTCTGGCCGTGTCGTCGTCGTCGTCGGTGTTGTCGTAGTTTTTGTCGTCGTATTTTTCGTAGTAGTCGTCGTCGTAGGGATCGTCGTCGTCGTAGGGGTCGTCGTCTTCGTACGGGTCGTCGTCTTCGTACGGGTCGTCGTCTTCGTACGGGTCGTCGTCTTCGTAGGGGTCGTCGTCTTCGTAGGGGTCGTCGTCTTCGTACGGGTCGTCGTCGTCGTAGGGGTCGTCGTTGTCGTAGGGGTCGTCGTTGTCGTAGGGCTCGTCGTTGTCGTAGGGCTCGTCGTTGTCGTAGGGCTCGTCGTTGTCGTAGGGGTCGTCGTTGTCGTAGGGGTCGTCGTTGTCGTAGGGGTCGTCGTCATCGTAGTGGGCATGGTCTTCTGTTTTCGTCGATGGAGGATCTTAGTTCTAACGCTCAAAAGCAACCTCACCTCCAGAGGCTGCTTATTCAGTCTAACCTTCGGGGGCTGGGGAAGCGTCCACGCACTGCGTAGCCTCGGCTAGGAGATACTTAGCGCGGTGACGATGGCGACGGAGAACGCGATAGGCGGCTCGGCGATGAGTATCCTTCCCGACACAAAAAATCCTCGATTTCGGCTGGTCGCTGGCCGGGTCGGGGTCGTGGGGCGTCGTAAGGGAACTCTCGGATGCCCATTCTCCTGTATGGGCAGTACCGGAGAATGTGACCGGCTTCTCCGCAGTGGAAGCATTGTGGGCGGCGCTGGTCGGGTGTTCTCCACTCGACGCATTTCCTCGGCCTTGTACGACGCTCGTAGAAGGGGCGAGTTGGGGCGAGAGGGCGGCGCTCCAGCGCAGCTGGCTAAGGGCGATAGGGGCTTGGGTCCCGTCGTCGAGGTACAGGACGGCGCACTGCTGCGGCGTAAGTCATGGCTGGAGGCTCCAGAGGCTGCGTGGTAGACTAGAGTCAGGTCTTCCGGCGAATAACTCAAAGGGCTGGCGTCACGACTTGCAGGGGTTGTCCGGTACCTGGAAGGCTACCCAGCACCTCCACCAGATGTCACGTTGTAGTGACGGCAGTCCAGCGGTCAGGAAGACACCAGAAATACTTGCAAACGAAGCTCTTTATTTGGGCTGACTTGCGCCCGCAAAAGAACTGACTCACTCGGTGGCGGCGTAGAAAGAGAAGTTTATTTTTTCTGTTTTAACATAGAAAATACAAAACAAAACAGATGAACTTAATTCTCTGATCAGTCAAGCACATGCGCAGTGACGCAGCACTGAGCACGTCAGTAATGCAGTAAAAATGCCGATACTCGACCGCCGCGCAGGACGATAAAGTATGTCGACCATTTGCGCAAGAACTCGGCCTCGCTCATTGACAGAGCGTCCATGCATGCTTGTTCAAAGAGGCGCGTGCGCAGGCGCTGCAACATTGGGAACATTGTTCTTTGCGGACGCCCATTTAAGGATGCCACTCCACGCTGCCGCCACAAAACGAACATGCCGACACACAAGAGCATATTTGTGAACAGTTCGCGTGAACTAGTGCGCGCTTCGAGGCGGGTTAAAAACATGCGTGACACTAATGTCCAAAAGGTGCGCGCAACTACACACTCAAACATTGCGTGCTGCAAAGTTTCAAGCAGACCGCACTGCGGGCATCGGGCGGAGGGCGCCACGCCCCACGCCGCAAGGCGGTCTCTTGTGGGCAGGACCCGCCAGCCTCGCAGCCAGCCGAAGTCCCTGACATCTGCAGGAAGCGTAGCGGAGGTCAGTTGGCGCCAGCGTGCCCGTCTCGTTTTCTGGAGTTGTTCGCGGGTCAGCGCAGCGACCGTTAGTGCTTCACACATTCTGGAGGGCGGGGTTTCATCAACATCCAGATCGGGCACGCTGGCAGTCAACGACGTCAGTGTGCGACGCACATTAACGAAAAATGCCGGCGGCTGCTCGGCTGTAGGGCCAACCACGTGTTGTGAAAAAAACACGTTACGCGCTGTACCCAGAAAGTATGTGAGGAGTGTTCTCCCGGGATAGTCTGGGTTGCGTACAAGATCTCGTACTCCTCGCAAGGCGAGCACATTGCACATGGTGCGGATACAAGGTATACCAAACCCACCCATGTACGATGGAAGGCGCATGAACATTCGTGACACAAGTTCGGTTTTGCCCGCCCAAACGAAAGAGCCACAGGCCGAGGTTAGCCTGCGCGCAAACGTGCGCGGTGGGTTTGCGACGCGGGCGACAAAAAAACATGCGGCTAGGATTGTGGACTTAACTATATAGCAGCGCTCTGCCATTGAAAGGCGGAAAGTTGACGCCACCGAGAGGCGTTTCTCAGCGTTCGTGCGGAGGTTAGTCCAGGTTTCGCGGGCTACTTCTCCGCTGGCGAGGAGTACTACTCCCAGGACTTTCACTCCCTGCACCCACTCCACCTCGCCCGCAAGGTTCGGTGTGAAGGTGACAAACCTTAGTGCCTTGCTTTTTCCCCTGTTCAATAGGGCCCCAGATATCTCGCTGTACTCGAGAAACAGCCGCGAAAAAGCGGCGTAGCTATCCTCGTCCTTGAGGAAAAGCGACACGTCATCGGCGTAGGCCGATACCTTGATTTGGCCCTGGCCAGGCAGAGGGAAGCCACGTATGGATGGGCTGTCGTTAATGCGCCGGATGAGGGGATCCAGGCACAACACGAAGAATGTTGGGGAGAGAGGGCATCCTTGCCTTATGCCCCTGGTGACTGAGAAGGGAGCGCTCTGGTGGCCGTTTACGGAGAGACGAGCGTTCAGGTCTGCGTAAAGTAAGCGCAGCCTGCTGACAATTTGCGGAGGGAATCCGAAAGCTTCAAGGACTCCGAACAGATACGAGTGTTCACCCGATCGAATGCTTTCGCCTGGTCTAGTGAAACAAAGCACCCGCTGAAGCCCGTCCTGCTGGCAAATGTGAACAGGTCTCTAGTGAGTGCCAATGCATCAAACACAGAGCGGTCAGGGACGCTGCTGGTTTGAGCCCGGTGGATTAGGTGAGGTAGGATCGTCCGCATTCTTGTGTTCAGTAAAGATGTGACTATTTTGTAATCTGCGTTTAAGAGGCTTATGGGCCGCCATGCTTGCGGGTCGGAGGGGTCACCGCCCGCTTTCGGAATGAGTATGATGCGACATTCGCGGAAAGAGTTTGGACGTAAACCATCCGCGAGGAAGCCGTTGACCATCTTCAGGAGCGCTCCTTGGATCTCGTAAAAAAAGTTTGAATAAAAACTTGTTGGAATGCCGTCTGGACCGGGGGCAGAGGCTGCATTCATACTCTGCAGGATGGCGTGCAGCTCTTGGCTTGTGGCTGATGCGCAAAGGTTTTCATGCTACTCTTCAGCTACTCGTGGCAAGTTTCCAAAAAAAACTTTGTAGAAGCCCGTCATAACCATCTTGAAGATGTAGCCAACTGTCCGTAGAAAACAAGTTCGAAAAGTGGCTTGCGAAGATCGTGCAGATATCGGCCGTGGTTTTGCTTTGGGTGCCGTCTGGGAGTGTCACGAAAGGCACAGTAGCGGGAGCGAATTCCTCTGCCGTGCCTGCGCGTACGTGTCGTAGCACAGCCGGGTCTGATATCGGCCGCCCGAGCTGGTGTGCACGACTAGCTGCCCGTGATGACTGGCAGAGCAACACGTGGTAACGTGCTTTAAGTAGACTCAGGTAATCGCTCATGGCAAAGGTTAAGGGTGCTCCCCTTTGCACTATACGGATGCGCTTGAGGGTGTCATTCAGTGCATGAGTTACCCGGCGTCTGCGGTCTTGACCGGCCGCCACCAGAGTTGCCTGCCAACGAGCCTTGAGTGTGTCCCATGAATCAGTCGCAACGAAGCTCTTGCACGATGCTGCCAACGCCGTACGCAGCGACGCCACGCTTTCCGGGTCCGCCAGTAGGCTCGTGTCCATGCGCCACGTAACAGTACGTGGGGTGTCCTCACCAAAGTCGAGCCTGACTGACAAGGGGTGGTGATCGGAAATCACCGGCGTGCCTGCAGGGAACGCGAGAACTTCGCAGCTAACGACAAAAGAAGCGAGCTCTGGTGGAAAATAGAATTTGTCTATCCGACTCGCTGACTGTGCTCTCTCAAACGTCGCTCCAAAGGCATCCCCGTGAAGCTGCACCCACGCGTCAGACAAGCGGAACTGAGTCACGAGATCGCGGAGCGCGGGGGCACCGCAATAACGGCGACCGTGACCCTGTCCGCGGACGTCACGGTCGATGTTAAGTACACAATTGAAGTCACCGACGATGAAAGTGGGGTAGGGGTCAAGGAGGAATGAGTCGAGGCGCTCAAAAAAATCAGAACTACTAGTCCGCCGTGCTGGCGCATATACAACCAACGCACGTACCCGCCGCTGGTTTAGTGTGAAGTCGACCGCAAGAGTGCGGCCGTCCAGCCCGAAAGTGCAATGAGCACCCGCGCGCAGGCAGGGGTTTACAAAAACGACACCAACACCGCACATATGAAAATCAGTCAACGAAAAATAAGCAAAAACAGAAAACCGGGTGGTGAAATTCAGCACATCAAGTGAAGTACGGAAGTTGCATTCCTGTAAAAACAGGATGTCGACGCCCCTAGCCCTGTCGACGCCCCTAGCCCCTCTCTCTGTCTATCTACGGATTGAAATCCCCGAACATTCAGGGAGAGGAGATGCACAACCGCCATGACTGCCAAGAGCACCGACGGCATAGCATACAACCTAAAGAGCGCTGCCATGGGCGGCGCTTGGCGCGCGCGGCACTTTTTTGCTAGAACGTTCGTTAACAGTCCCTTCGGATTCCGATGATTGGGGGTGGGCACGTTTGAAGTCTGGTCGGGAAAAGTCCATGTTTTCGGGGTCGTCGGCGCTTGTGGCCTCGCTCACCGGTTGCTGCGTGGTCTTGGCGACGCTCGCAGCTGAAGCCGATGCCGACGCCAGGGTCGCCGATGGGAGGGTGTGGCTGGCTGGTGACGGGAAGCGCGCGTCGTCCGCACCTCCAGGAGTCGTCGTTCCTGACACCTGGCCGCACGTCAAGTCGCCTGTCAGGCGAAGCGGCGTGACTTTGTCCGGTACGTCCACCAGGTCGCCCGACGCCACGCTCGACTCATCGCCGCTGCTGCTCTCGGTGTTGAAGGAAGCTGTGCGGGGTAGCGGCGGCAAGGGTTCCGCGAAAACAGCACCGAACGGCTCCACCTCGTTTGAAGGCGTCCCCTCGAGCTGCTCCTTCACGGGCACCTCCGTCGCGGGGGTGGGCTCGGGCTCCCTCGGGCTGCTGGTCGTAGGGTCCGCGTCGGCAACAGGCGTCCGGACAGTTGGTGTGCTCCGCGTTTCTGCGACCACGTTGTCCTTGCTCGGTTCCTTTCTCGAGGCGGCGGCCGCCGCATAGGACCGTGGTCGCAGGCAGTCCGCTGTGGCGTGGCTTCCACCGCAGCGCCTGCAAGCCGCTCCGCATCCGGCCGTGTCGTGGCCGAACACCTCGCAGCGAGCGCACCGCGGCGTTCGACACGCCGCGCCGATGTGGCCGTC
Organism: Amblyomma mixtum; assembly: GCF_055824585.1. NCBI lineage: Eukaryota > Metazoa > Arthropoda > Arachnida > Ixodida > Ixodidae > Amblyomma > Amblyomma mixtum. The sequence continues at coordinate 403,737,397 of NC_143014.1, forward strand.
CTGCCCGCAGCGGGAACACACCTTCCGGACGCCTCGGTAGTCAAACATGACGCGGTGGCCCTGGACGGTCAAGAAGTTCGGCACCGCCTGCTTCATCTCGATCCGGACCACGCGCGTCCCGTTGCCGACGTGACGACGGCCCTTGAGGACGGGATGGGTGATGTCAAGCACCTTGCCGTAGGAGCTCAGTGCCGCCGCCAGCGCCGCGTCTCCCACGAACAGCGGCACACGAAAAGCCGTCACGTGGACCACGGCAGGACCCACGCAGGCTACTGGGACGGAAGTGCCGTTCACGTTGAAGGCGCCTTCCACGAGCATCTTCTCCGCCGCCGCAGCCGAGGCCATGGCGACGCAGAACTTCATGCCTCCATGGTGCTGGAGGCTCTCTAGCCCTTTCGGGCCGACAACCAACTCGATGCCGTCGACGATGTCGTCAGCTGTCGCGTCGGAAGTAACTGTAAATGAAAAACAGTGCGCCTTTGGGGGCGGCGCACGGAACACGGGAGGGGCAGCAGGTCCCGGGCCTCCCATGACGTCACGGGTGGCCGGCTGGGCTGCTGCTTGCACGAACTTCACGCAGTTTGCCCGAGCACCGGCAAAGGCACGGCGCCTGGGCGGGGGAGGCTGGTTGCGGAACCTCCGGGTCGCAGTGGATCCGGGGCCCGCTTGCACTTGTCGATGAAACTTCTCAGGAAGCCAGCGCCGAAAAAAACCTTCGCTGGGTCTGGACGAGCTCGGGCAGCAACAGGCGTGCTCGGCGGTCGTCGAACTACGAATGCCCGCTGCTCGCGGCATCGTTAAATTTAAAGCCGGCAAGGAAACTTCGAGATAACAGGTCGAGATCATCTAGAGTAATCTAGAAACACGTAGATGCAGCTGTTCATGGCTGTGAACAATCGAGATAAGTCCGGTCGTTTCTCGCGTCACAAACAAAAATGATAACACCCCTTTTCTGCGAGCTTGCGCGAACGAACGGATGCTACAATGATACGTGGCAATACGATGCCAGGCTACCGCTCAGTGAAAGTTTCTGCTGGGTCCTCGAGAGTGAATTGTTAGGACCAGTAACTTCCTTTTAGTTGTGTTTACGATTTTCCCTTAGGAGGAAAGGGAAACAAGAGTGAAATGCAAAGTTGGTTCATTTTGCCAAGAACATAGTTGACTCTCACACGTGCAGTGAACCGTCATGCTAAGACCGAATGTGTTTATTTATTTATTTATCGTCATACCCACAGCGCCATTGGCTGGCATTACAGTGGGGGGGTAGAAGAAAAAGTACACAAATGCCACCGCGTGCAGGTGGTTACAAAAAAAAGATAACAATGAGATAGAAAGAACACGGAATTATTATACACAAAAAAATGTCACAGCATGGAAGAAAATGAATCATTTGATAATATGGACACTACTTCCTCAGGCAGCTTGTTCCATTCCGAAACCGTTTTGGGGAAAAAAGACATTTTATAAAGGTCAGTCCGGCACCTGTATTCTTTAACTTTAAGTGAATTATCTCTACGTAAAGACACGTAATCAGGGTTGGCTATATATTTGGTTCTGTCTATTCCAGTTCTAGAATGAAATATATTATGAAATAATTTTAAACGCAGTACTTTCCTACGTTTTTGAAGTGAGTCCCAACCCAAAGATTTTTTCGCGCTCGTTACACTAAAATATCGCCCATAGTTATTGAAAACAAAACGAACGGCCAAATTCTGAACTCTTTCTAGCTTTTGAACGTCAAGCAAGGTTTTCGGATCCCAGACTGTGCAAGCATACTCAAGTATGCTTCTAACGTTTGTATTATACAGCAGTTCTTTAGTCTTTAAAGGGAAAAGTTTAGCGTTACGTCGCAGGAAACCTAAAACACGACAGGCTTTGGCAGTAACGAAATGCACGTGACGATGCCAAGACATTGAACTTGTTAAATATACACCAAGATATTTAAATTCCAACACTGAAAGCAGTCTGCTATTATTTATGTTATAAGTGAAAATATGGGGAACCTTCTTTTTAGTGAAACACATATGTACAGATTTTTGTAAGTTAATATGCATTCTCCAGTTCTCACACCACTGGGCCACTTTACACAAATCCTGTTGTAATGCATCGCAGTCACTTTGATCGTTAATAATTCTATACAATACACAATCGTCCGCAAAAAGACGCATGTATGAAGAAATACCTGAAAAGATGTCATTCATGTAAATTATGAACAGTAATGGGCCCAAGACGGATCCCTGAGGCACCCCTGATGTTACAGCCACCTCATGCGATTGTTTCCCGTTGACAACAACACATTGACGCCTAACGCTCAAATATTCCTTTATCCACCTAATAACGTTCTCATTTATGTTGTACCAGTATAATTTTTGTATTAATAAGGAATGTGATACAACGTCAAAGGCCTTCTTAAAATCTAGAAAAATACAGTCAACAGAATATCCCTTATCTAAAGCACTTGACAGGTCGTGTACAAATTCGGTAAGCTGGGTGACACACGAGTAACCACTGCGAAAGCCATGTTGATTAGTATTTAATAATGAATGTATACTAAGATGATTCATAATACTAGTATAAAACACATGCTCTAAAACTTTGCATAATACACTGGTCAAGGACACTGGTCGATAATTTGAAACAACATTCCTAGGTCCCGATTTATGTATAGGTACAACATTAGCAAGCCTCCATTCATCAGGCAAGGAGCCTTCCTGTAATGACTTTGTGAAAAGAATTTGAAGGTACCTTGACAACGCAAAAGCGCAAGAAGAGAGCAGGATCGTGGGTAAGCCGTCCGGACCGGTGGCACTGTTATCTTTTAAGCGTTCTAAGAGCGACACAATTCCTCGCTGATCAAATTCAATGTTCTCCATGGGTTCCGTACAGTTCAAGGCAAGGCGAAAATCGGCAGGGCTATTGCTGTCCTCAGAAGAAAAAACTGAGCTGAAAAACGTGTTAAAGCACTTGGCTTTCTCCAGATTATCATGAACGATACTTCCGTTGTGATCGAGTGGCGGGATAGACAATTCATCCTTTCTGTTTTTTTTTATGTACTGCCAAAATTCTTTAGGGCGATCCTGGATACGCATGTCGAAAGACTGAAAGTAGGTAAATTTAGCCTCTTTGACCGAAGCATTCATATCCTTTGTAATCTTTTTAACTGATCCATGTTATCTTCCGACGGATTTCTTTTGAAGCGCGCATATACTTGTTGCCTCTTTTCAACGACTCTGCGCAGCGCTTTTGTGAACCATGGCTTGCTTTTGCTGCGACGTTTCGTCATCACCCATGACGGCACATGCTGCTCACGCAAATCAAAAAGTTTGGCTGTCAGTGTGCGCCACAGCTCATCAACGCTGAGTGAATCAGACAATGTTTCGTACACATCGACATAGGATTCAAGTGCCCGGGCTATCTCGGGGAAATTTGCCTTTCGGTAACTGTAAATGCGCCGATTGCCACAGTCTTCAAGTTTAACATACTGAAAGTTCATTTCCGCTAAAACACAACTGTGATCACTGATACCGGGCACTACAAGGGTAGAACAAGCTGCCGATGGTTGGTTAGTGAATAATAAATCCAAAACATTGTTGCCACGGGTTGGCTGCAGCACTAATTGGGATAAGCTGAATGAATTGCACAGATTTAACAATTCTTTGCCTACAGCGGAATTGGCTCTAGACGGAAGACATCCTGAGCTCCAGTCTAATTCAGGAATGTTAAAGTCACCTCCAACAACTAAACAGTCAGTTTTAACAGTTTCAATCATATCAGTTAGGTCGCTGATGGGTTCAAGCTGATTTCCAGGTGGCCTGTAAAACGAGCAAACTGATAGTAATTTACCATTTAAAAGTCTAATTTGAGCCCATACTGCCTCACATGTCCCAACATCAATTTCCATCTTACGAGAACTAACTAAGACGTCCACCAGTATAAATACGCCTCCTCCGTGCCTGTCTCGATCTTTTCGATAGCTGATATAGTTACTCGGAAAAACTTCGCTATCGCTAACATCCCCATCCAGCCATGATTCACATCCGATCACAACGGAAGGTCTCGCCATGTCAATTAGACCATGTAGCTTGTCCACTTTATTCTTAATACTTCTGCAGTTTAGTACTAGAATCGACAAAACAGAGTGATCCGGCTTAACTTGTCAAGAGGCTCGAACTACCTGCCCCTGAGATTCGTCGTAAATGTACTTGACATTATTCAAGTAAAGGACATCGTATTTCAGATGTGCTTTGCCATTGGGTCCCTTGCGAGTTTTGGCGTAGTCCCATAGCATTTTCCTCTTGTTTCGTACTGGTTCAGAGAAGTCCTCTGAAATGCTAGTAGAACTTCCTTTCAATTTCTTCGCATTTGACAGAACAGCCTCTTTCTCTTTGAATGAACTAAAATTAACAATTATTGGGCGAGTTCCTTCTGAACGGAACCGTCCGAGGCGATGGGCTCTTTCGATTCTGGGGTCTATTCCCAGAGTAGATCTACACAAATCTAGGACAAGTTTTTCAGAAATTGGTTGTGACTCGCGTTCATCCTCGTCCTTAATTCCATAAAAGAGCAGATTGCACCGTCGAGATCGATTTTCAAGATCGTCCACTTTCTTCATCAGAGTCTGCCACTCGGAACGCTGTCTTTCACTACTCGCCCTACAGTCCTCGACAGCGTCACTCATTTCCTCAAGACCTGCAATCTTTGCTTCTAAATTGGCCATACGGGCATTCAGATCCAACATAGCTGTTTTGTTTTCATCCTGATAACTCTCGATAGTTGCAAGTTTTTCCTTAATTTCTGTCTGGCCTTGCAAAAGCTGCTGCAGGATTGCATCGCTAGGTCCTGGGTTAACTTCTATGTCGCCGCACAAAACCAGAAGCAAAAGGTAAAACGCAGCTCTTCGAAATAAAGAAAAACGACACCTTCTGCGCAACATGGGTGTGTGTGCTACAGAATGAGAAGAAACGCATGCATACAATACAGGGGGTGGAACCGGCAAAGCATACACTAAACATATATTGAAATATGTGTCACTAACCTGCGTGAAAAGCAGTAAATGCGTGAGCGGCAACGCCATTTCGGTATCGCCGGTTCCACGCCCCAACGATGAAGTGACGATTCCCGCCTTTTGTAGAGTGTAGTGGCACGGGCTGTAAAACCATGGTGGGTTGACTGGCACCGCACAATGTCCAAAATCGGCTGCGAGGCACACACAATCGTTGAAGTCGACCGTGGTTAGCACAGGTGAAAGCTTGGTGAAGGAACCAGTATCCAGCGTAGACGAATCATGCACAGCAGACAATTCCTCGGCATGAAAGCAGTGACTTGAATAACCAGCGATGAATACCTGCGTGAAAAGCAGTAAATGCGTGAGCGGCAACGCCATTTCGGTATCGCCGGTTCCACGCCCCAACGATGAAGTGACGATTCCCGCCTTTTGTAGAGTGTAGTGGCACGGGCTGTAAAACCATGGTGGGTTGACTGGCACCGCACAATGTCCAAAATCGGCTGCGAGGCACACACAATCGTTGAAGTCGACCGTGGTTAGCACAGGTGAAAGCTTGGTGAAGGAACCAGTATCCAGCGTAGACGAATCATGCACAGCAGACAATTCCTCGGCATGAAAGCAGTGACTTGAATAACCAGCGATGAATACCTGCGTGAAAAGCAGTAAATGCGTGAGCGGCAACGCCATTTCGGTATCGCCGGTTCCACGCCCAAGTCAGGTAATTGAGACAAGTCAGGTAATTGAGACAAGTCAGGTAATTGAGAATAAACTGTGTCTGGGGAGTGCATTTGAGGTGCGATTTTGCACAGGTTGTTTCTTTTTTACAATTGTTAGCCGGCAGTATTCATCGACTTTGACGGAAAGAAGCCTAGACTGACGGAAAGAAGCCGGCAGAGCTTAGTGTAGGGGCACGTGGCTCGAATGACTTGAATAACAGGACGCGGAGTTGTTATCTCCTCGTAGTGTCCCAATTTCGAGATAGTAAACTTTTCGACAGAGTTTCCTCGGAAAGATCACGTAAGGATGAGCTGGGCAAAATTTTTGAACATAGACAGACCCTTTAGTTGACAGAGGGTATTGGGGTGATTCAGCTTTGCAGTTTTGAACGAAATTTTAGTTGTGGGTCAAAGCTTTGAGAGACCACACCTAAACCGTGCTACGTGGCGGTTTGACTTCGACCGTTATGAGGTTACATGCAGTCTCGCTTTACGACTACTACTGCTGTCAACTGCAAAATTTTGAGTTCAATTTTAGGCTTCCCGTTTGTATTGCATAACAGCCTGGCGGATCTCGAGTGAATTTCCTCGCACTGCCTGGGGAGTGGCACTATGTTGTGTGGTTGTTTTCGACTAATGCCTCCCTTCTGCGATGATTAGGACTCTGCTGTGTGCTGGCAGCGAAAATCAAGAGAGGCATCCCACTCTAGAACTCAAGCCCATCTCTCCTCGGTGAGTGATTGTGACCACTGGCCGGTCGAGATTCTCCTGGCCGCGCAGGAGCTGTTAAGGTCCTAGTACACGGGCCTGGAAAGACTACTTCCCGACGTGTGCCATCGGGAAGCAAGATGCGGTGTCAAGGTCGAAGAACGCGGGTCTGGGAGAGATTACTATCAGACGTGGGTCGTCGTTAAGCAAAGACGCGGCGAAGGCTAAGCACCGGTGGAAGCAGCGGCGACTGCAGCGGCGTGCAGTGGCCGAGTCTACCAGGGGTCGCCGAACCCCGGAGCGGTGCTCACAAGATCAAGCTGTTGCTGCTAATCGAAAGACGGCTGTGTCCGTCGACAGAGGCCTCGTGCTTCGGACATCCGGCGGCGGAATACGAGGACGGTCGTTCACCTGCTGGGAGGCAACAAGCAGAAGACTTGCCGCCGTGATCGAAGTGACCCATCAGTGTTTGATGACTGTGTTTCTTCCCCTTCCCATCTTCCGAGCTGAGAGAGAGCCAGCACCGCCTCTGACGTGGGTGGTTCCACCAGCGTCATCAACTGGCCATTCTATTGGACAGCGTTCTTCACGCTTAATTCCCCAGTCAAGGGATCTGGGGAATGCAAACGTTATTTAATGGGATGTTTTTTGGTGACCAGAGCACTCCCGTCACTCCCGTTTTGACTGTAAATATGTGAATAAACCTTCTGTACAGTTTCCTCCTCAATGGAGTTCTCCATCGTCCTTCCGAGCCGGGACCTGCGTACCTGAACTACCCTCTCAACTACAGCGCCCCTCCGACTTCAACAGCATGCGATTAGCATTTTCAGTTATGTTCTCGGTATGAAGAGACCAGTTAAGATAATAAGTAATGTGGACGCCGATGCATTTATATGACGAGGCTGATTCCAACGAAATGTTATCGATGTAGTAATGAGGTGGGACGGAAGTTTTTCTAGATACACGCATGACTTTGCATTGGTTCATATATAGCTGCATTCACCATTCTTCGCATCAGCTCCCTTATTGTGTTGAGGTTTGCCTGAAGTCAGTGGCGGTCTCGTCAAGTAGCCCCCTGCTTTGTACGTTCACCTTGTTAGCGGCTGTCTTATTTCACACAATTCCACGTTCTACACGTTGATAGTTATACGAGCACAATTCGTAGTGATCGTCGAGGTATCGTATTTCTGCCGTGACCCCACCGTTGTCTTGCCATGACGGCGATAGCGGTGCCATTCACCTGCGGATGCGGTGGCCAGCAACCTCGTCGGGGGGTGAAGGGAGCCACCCATTCATGTATTTATCCCCCCATGGGACACAGCGACGCCAGCGAGGGGATCATCCCTTTTTGGCTTGACAAGGAGCGCCGACCAGCCGCCTTGAAGGCGGGGACTGAGGGTGGAACAAAGCCACTTCCCAGAGCTGAGTAACGAAGGCCGCTAATCCCACTGGTAAAAAGTCCGGGCAGGTGCCTTGACCTTCGTGGACATGTCGTGGCGGGATATCTCAGCCGTCGACTTGTTTCCCCTGGTATCGAAATGAATATTGCTCGCATAAACGTTAACATTCAAAGATTGAGTAATGGTATAACGTCTATACCTTTCGCCATTTATTTTTCAATAACAAAGCACACAAAAATTTTTGTGTGAATAAAATAAAAAAAAAATCGTTGTTTCTATTTTGTTTTTTGATATACAGCAGTCTGCCAGCTCCCCCTAAAACCACTCTCTGGGACCGCCACTGACTGAAGTAATGTAAGGTTGTTAGCGTTGGTTATTTCTTTAAAAATGACGCAAACATCAGCGAATAGGTGAATATGAGAGTCCATATGAGAGCGAGGATAATTAATTTTAAATCAGGAACAGTAGGAGTCCAAGAACTGAACCTTGTGGAACTCCGGAAGACACCTCTGTAAAACTGGTGTTATAACCGTTCGCAAAAACTAATTGTGAGCGATTAAGTAGACATTCAATCCATATAAATAAGTTACAGTCAATATTAAGGTGTTTTAGTTTGTAAGGCAAAAGATTGTGACATACATTGTCGAAAGCCTTTGAAAAATCCAGTAATATACAGTCAGTTAGTGATGATAAGTCTAGAATACAGTGCAATGCATGTGTAAACTAGCCTTAGTCGCTTTGGAACGTAAAACCCCATAAACCAAACCAAACTATATTAACTGTGTTTCGCAAGAGTAAGGTTTTCGAAAACCATGTTGCGCTGACATAAAAAAGCTGTTCAATGAAAGGAAGTTAACAAGGTTGGTGAATATTATATTTTTGAAATTTTGGGTCAAGTATTGGTAAGGGATATGGGACGATAATTAATAGGGGATGCTTTGCCTTTCTGATCTTCCACTCAGTAGCAGCTTTGACTGGTCAATGCTGGAAAAGTTTGGTTAGTATAATGGGCGAATAAGCTGCAGTGCTTTTTAAGAACTTTGCGTTAACGCAGTCATAGCCCGGAGCGGAATGAACACTGTGTCCATCAATAAGCTTATTCACACCAGTAGTAGCAACAGTTATAAGTGGCATGAAAACATAAATGAAGTGGTGAGTTATAGGCATATGTATACATCAGATATGGCTTGTAAAGTTGTCAGTGAATGCGCGGTTAAGAATCGTGGCGCAAATGTCGGAAGGGATGGGGTCGTCTAATGGGTCAGATAAGGCAAAGCTATCGTCGGTGGAAGAACTAATGACAAGCCCGAAATTTTCACATTGGTGGTTACATGTGAGTGGAAGTGCTTTTAGCTCTTTTGAGCGCCTGAACATACATGTTGGAAGCCACTGAATACGAAGTCCATCGCTCACTAGTTGGCGAGAACTTTGCGATTCGGTAGAGGCTTTCTTTTTGTTAGATAAACGTTTAATGTGATTATTACACCAGCGAGCTATTAAGTGGGTGGTAACAGTGCATTGAGGAGTGTATTGTTCTGTGAGTTGGGTGACTATTGCTGTGAACCAGCTCCAGTTGGTCTGAACGCTGCGGAAATCAAAGCTATGGGAAAGCATCGATAAAAAAAATAGTTCATTATTTATCGCCGGAAAATTTGCTCCGTTGTAGTCTCGTATTATTATTATTTTCTTTTTGTTAGTGTTCGGAGTAGCTAGATTAATGTCAAAGTGCATTAGCAAGTGGTCGCTGACGCCTGGCAGATATGTAATAGGTGAGACTAGGTCAGGTCGATGTGTCAGGATTAAATCTGGCGTATTCGCCGCGTTAGCTGTTATAGTGGCTTGTGTGCACAAATGCACCAACGAGAATACTGAGCGCACATCTAAATATTCGCGACTTTGAGACGAGAACGGGGACATTAAAGGGGAGTTGGTATTCCATGTTATGTTCGAAAAAATTAGATCGGCAAATAAAAGAAAACTGAGATAGATCATGGTGCTTTGTTTTTGTTTCCATAAAAAAGTATGGCAACAGATAGGGAAAGGCTTAAGTGACCGTGATCGAGGAGGTTAGACTGAAAAAAATTCAGGGGGCACTTTGGCTCTCTAAAGTGCTGCAAGGCGAAAGCGTTTCCTGGCACACTGTTTGTTTTTATTTACTTTTGTTTTTCATATTCTTTTTATTTTGTCTCCTATCTTGTTTTTATTGCTTTTTATTTTTATTTTCATAACCTATTTTATTTTGCTTTTATTTTTCCTTATTTTCTTATTTTTATTTTCCTTTCCTTCACTTTATTCCTTTTATTTTATTTATGATCCTATGCATTCACTAGACGCGCATTTATTTGTGCTGGAACCTTGCGCCTTCGTGGCGGAGTGGTAGCGTCTCCTCTTCAAATGCCAAAGGCCCTGGTTCGATTCCCACCCTCGGCGCAGTTTCTTTTTAAGCAGTGACGCCGAAAGGCGGACAAATCTGCCGATGCGTCTGTCGACACGGCTGCCGACGCGTCTGTCTGTCGACATTCCTGCCGACGCGTCTGTCGACACGGCTGCCGACGCGTCTGCTAACGACAGTATGAGGCATTAAAGGCTTTCGCCTTAAAATAGTACAACAGCTTGAAACAGGTCTCCACATCATTCGTATATACTAGGACATTGCAGGAGCCCGGACAAAGGAAAATGCCAAAACACAAATTACGTTTGAATTGAGATCATGGCAGGAAAGTGGATGAAATGTAGCTAACCCGCCGCGGTGGCTCAGTGGCTATGGTGCTCGGCTGCTCACCCGAAAGACGCGGGTTCGATCCCGGCCGCGGCGGTTGAATTTCTTTGGAGGAGAAATTCTAGAGGCCCGTGTACTGTGCGATGTCAGTGCACGTTAAAGAACCCCAGGTGGTCCAAATTTGCGGAGCCCTCCACTACGGCGTCTCTGATAGCCTTAGTCGCTTTGGGACGTTAAACCCCGTAAACCAACCAATCAAATGTAGCTAAAAGAAGAATTGTGAAGAGAAGCAAAGAATGTAAAGCCAGAAATATGCGTATCAAAGAAGACATTGCACTGAGAAAATGGACAGCATGAAATAAATGAGCAGCACAAGTGCAGCGTACAGGTCTTTATCAAAGAATTTACTTTTTTGTTTATTTACCACCTCCTGATGGTGTTCGCTCCATAAAGGCATTATCAAAATTATCATAATTTTCAGTTTTATTTGCTTAGGAGAACGTTAGAGCAATAAGAACTTGGTTCATAACTGCACTTCAAATATTGCCATAAATCATCATACTCTTCGTCCTGGGTCACAAGAGCTGGGGCTTCATGAGATAATTATTATGGTGCATTAACAAAAAATTCAACATGCCGTCATCATGTAAGGATTAAATACTGGCACTGAAAAAACACCGCATGTTGAAAATTTTCACTGGCAGGAGGGAGTAACTTTTTTAACTGCGATGTTTTGTTCCTAAATAAATGAAAGACGTGTATGCTGACCTCTTACACCTGTTTTGCAGCAAAAACAATTCGAAAAATATGTAGCGTAAGATATAACACTAATTCACTGTGAAGCTTGATGCCTTGATTGGTCCAGTAGAGTGGAGGGCTGGACGAGTTAATTGGTGCACGATTGTAGAAAGAAAACCAGCGCAAAGGACGGGGACACAGAACTGGGAACACAGAACACAGCCTCGTCCTGTGTTCCTGTTCTGCGTCTCCGTCCTATGCCCTTGTTTTTTTTCCTTAATTGGCCATTCACTTGTGCCAATTTAAGTGCACTTCCTGTGAATGTTGCACAAACGTAGGTTATTTTTGCATTCACCATTTTAATAGACTCAGTTGTTTTATCATTTGGTCACTTCAGAAGAGAGGAGTTAGTATAGAAGTAAAATACTTGGATGATACAAGGAAATAGCTTGCGATGAATTTTCTCGTATTTTAATTGTGCCCGATGGGAATGCATTACCTGCCATACGGTGTTACTCAGAACCAAACACCCAGGGCTCTAAGCTGGGCAAAGCATGTATCATATGTGGAAGAGTGAATATGGTCATGGTGCGCTGGGCGTCTTGCATGCACAGCAGGAAGTGCTTTGTGTCTAGACCATCCAGGAGGGAATGCACAAGGACGGGAGGAGTACAAACGCTAAAAAAAAAGCTAGTTGGGGCTCGAAAACGCCTTTTTGGTTCTAGCAAGTACCAACGTTGGGGAAAAGCAACCAGTTTTGGGCGCCTTGAAGGGTAAGAAGAATGGAAGGTTCTGGGAAGCGTAGGAAGGGCTGCGTACAGCGCACGCGAGGTTGCGCGGTCACGGTGTCCAGGGAAGCTTTTCAAATGAATTACGGTATTGCTAGAAGGCTGGTCGTTGACCGAGGCCGACAAGGAGAACTTTCACTACCCGCCCCAGATGTCTATGTTTTCTTGGAGCAGCACCTGGGGAAAGGGTTAAATTCTTACACTCGCCACTGTCGGTATCCAGCGAAGGTAACGATAAGAAGTACTTGAAGCTGGGCTTGTTGGTGCATATTCGTGAAAGACATGAGAGCGCAAAACGGGGACACGGACGAGGAAGGGAACAGGACGAGCGCTGCCATTACAACAAAACCGCCTTCTTTGTCTGCCTGCACGAGCTGCAGATCTTTCGCTCTAAAAAACGAAACGACCTTCGCAGTGGGATCAGCTCGATGGCTGGGAGGGTTTGGACCCTTACTGACCTGGTGAGGGTGTCGACGCCGTCCAAGAGGCACCTTTCCTGGTTTTCCTTCGTTGCTTTTTGGCCAGTCGTCGGTTGAGGGCCAGCCATTCGTGTGGCTTAAGCTTGGCTTGTACGCTGAATTTTGGTCCTTCCTTTAGGACTGCCGCTATTCCTTCGGGAGTTCGGCTCCTCCCAAGTCTATCACATCGTGGCGTCCGGGATTCTTGGTCTCCCCCTTCTTGAGTTGTTCCAAGTGTCTCGTTACTCGGTTCATAGAGCACTTCCACCAAAGCTCTGTTGTCTGGGCCGCGAGCTTCTTGCTTTCTCGATGTCTGATGGCCGCCAGCCACTCTTGGTCTTAGCATGCTGCGCGTAGAAGATCTTGAAGCAGCCTCACTTGGTACCACAGTTCGGACCGGAGTATCTTGCAGACTCGTTTGGCGTGGCCTACGGTAGGCTTAAAAGGACCGAAGATGCCGGTGACTTCACTAAAGGAAGTCCTAAAGGAAGGACGCTTCCTAAAGGAAGCGGCAGTCCTAAAGGAAGGACGAAAATTCAGCGTACAAGCCAAGCTTAAGCCACACGAATGGCTGGCCCTCAACCGACGACTGGCCAACAAAGCAACGAAGGAAAACCAGTAAAGGTGCCTCTTGGACGGCGTCGACACCCTCACCAGGTCAGTCAGAGATCCAAACCCTCCCAGCCATCGAGCTGATCCCACGGCGAAGGTCGTTTCGTTTTTTAGAGCGAAAGATCTACAGCTCGTGCAGGCAGACAAAGAAGGCGGTTTTGTGGTAATGGCAGCGCTCGTCCTGTTCCCTTCCTCGTCCGTGTCCTCGTTTTGTGATCTCATGTCTTTCACGAAGGTAACGATGGGACGCTTTGTGGTGTCATTCTAGGAAAAACGCTTCGCAACTCACCGCAGAGCCGGCTGCCCTCTCTCTTGTCCGTCTACCCGGCAGGAGCTACTCTCTCCGGTGCCGGCAGCTGGGGAGACAGACAATAGTCGCGGGCGAGAGCAAAGCGGGGCCCCTACCACATGAATGGCATAAGAGGAATGTCACTGGTGCCTCCACTATGGCTCAGCTCGTACTTTTCTGGCGCAGCCTTGGTTGCAGCGTTTCGCCGTAATCGCTTGTCAGCGAAGTGAACACAACACCATGCCTTCCCGTGAATAGCAGAAGCAGGGACGTCGCGGCCACATCGGCATTCGCAGGATAGCGCCGCGCCGTCGTTTATTTGCTCGCTTATCCTCTGACAAATCAGTCTTCCTGTCGTGGCACGCCACCCACGGCTTACGACACCACGCCTGTCACTCCCATTCGTACTTCACGCGTTTCTCTACTTGCTATGAAAGTATTAGCCGTTGCGGCCACCAATTCAAGCAGCGAGAAAAATTTCAGCGCCGCAGGCTTCGTAATGAAGGAGCGCCGCTCTTGTTTCGATCAAGCCATCATCTATGAACAATTAAGCATATTAACTTAGAGTGATAAATCTATACCTTTATGCGTTATGTCTGGTGTATATTCGCAAACTGTGATCTGGAATGCGAGGTCAAAATTTGAATGTCATTGAAATAAACTCATTTTCCTGAAATTCTCTTCTTGTGTCGTCGCCGCTTTGCAGGTCGGGCCGGGCCCGAGCGTGCTCAGGGTCCTTCAATGTAGGGCCGGGCTTCTTGACGGTAGGGTAGGGCCCGGGCCGGGTGCGCGTTCGAAATTGCGGCCCGTACACAGCTCTATTCAGAAACCTAACCACATTTCCTTTTGTGAAAAAAGAGCTATGTGCAGACTTTAAATTGTGCAAGTATGAAGCTACAATGAAGCCAATTACAGACTTCTGTACAACAGCTAGAGGAATTTCAAGAGCATGCTATACGGGACGCTAGTTACCTCAGTCACAATTGATGCAGTCAAGTATTATTTTGTATATTTTTTTTACCCAACAGACATGAAATGTCTGAAGATGAATATCTACCAAACACATCGAAGCATCAGTTATGCGTGAAAAAAGTTGTACTCCAACATATAAATGCTCAAGTCTCGATAAGCAGGAATACTGAAGGAGAATAAAAAACAGTTTTCTTTTGTTCGGGCTCAAGCACCTGCTACGAACATATTCTTTATACATAGCAATAAAATTTGAAATAGCTGTATAAGAAGCCTTTTGGTCAAAATAGCTAAGTACGACGGAAAGGAGTCTGACATCGCACAATACACGGGCCTCTAGAATTTCGCCTCCATCGAAATTTCACCACCGCGGCCGGGATCGAACCCGCGTCTTTCGGATCAGCGGCCGAGCGCCATAGCCACTGAGCCACCGCGACGGGTCGAAAGCACGGTGCAAGAATACTGAGGTGTTGACACTGCGCCCGCTCGAGCGTCCAGATTACGTTCGGCCGCGGCGGGGCGGGCCTTGCAGTTCGGCTGCAAGCCGACAGATGGCGCCGATGTCAGCGGGCCCAGTTGAGCGTTGCTGGCGCCTTGAGGTTCCGCTGCTCCAGCTCGATTCTCGATATCGTGGCGTGAACTGAATTCAAAACTGTAAGGAAATTCCTTGCTTGAAATTACAATCAGTAGTGTGCCAGTCTGAAAACTATGTTTGTATGAAATTATCGTGTGTAAAGCAGTTAATGATATGGACTCGGTCGAACAGCACTCGAAGCCCATTCAAGTTTCGCTTCCTCGCTCGGTTCCTGTTTCATTCGATCTACTCATAGCTCTAAGCACAATGAATGTAAGTGGGGGTCCTGCTACCATTTTCCGCTCGCAATGGTAGAAAATTGCCGTACCGGAAATTTTCTTGCTCCACTCTTATCGGCCGCCGCGGTGGCTCAGTGGTTATGGTGGTCGGCTGCTGACCGGAAAGACGCGGGTTCGATCCGGGCCGCGGCGGTCGAATTTCTATGGAGGCTAAATTCTAGGGGCTCGTGTACTGTGCGCTGTCAGTGCACGTTAGAACGGGCATAATTTTCATTAAGCTCCTTTCTACAGGAGGCTAAATGGCTCTTGAAGGACTCACGTGTGCAGGGGTCAGCGTTCAGCCAAGTACGCTTTCGAAACTCACAATGAGGTGAAAAAATATGAGGAAATCACCATCTCAGATGTTTGGACTGTCCTGTCACGGCCAACCTGTACTCCCACAATTTAAAAACAATAAAAAATTTCAGAACTTTATTAGACACCATATGCCCAGGGCAAATAAAAAATGCTGTAACTGGGTGAATGATTCAAGATATAATCAGTGTCACAGCGCGATAACAACAGTTTTCGATGTAACCTAAACAGCAAATATAGCAAAAAATGTGGCATGTTAAAACATATTAATGACAATTCCGGATAAAAGGAATTTTCTAGGTGACTTCCGAGGTGGCTTTCAAGGTCTCTCTTGCCGCTTGAGATACTTGGGACAGTTCAAAAATAAGGTAGGAACTGCATTTCTGGAAAGCACGGGCCTCTTTTCCGTGTCAAGTAGCACTCTTCCATCGAACTCCGCGTAATATGCCTGGGATATCGCGTCCCCTGCAAAATGATTGGCGCACACATGATCAGTGTGCATTAAAGTCCGGTCTGCCCTAGGAATCGCACGGCGCCACTTCTCCGAACGAACATTGTCGGAAGGAGCTTTGAGTAATGGCATACGCTACGCACAAGTCCGGTAGCCCGAACTGCAGTTGGGCACGAAGCACTTTCTTCCCATTGCGCAGCACTCGCAAGATGTGGGCTACTCTGCCGACGATAGCAAAACATACGGTCTTGTTGCAAAATAAAAGAACGCGTTTAAAACAGCACAGAAGTGCAGCCGCACACTCATAAATGTGGCAGGAACACATGCGCAGAGCCGCGCCACGCCGGACCGAGCCGCCAAGCGTGGGCCCGCCTTTCGCAGCGCCCTCTAGGTTACCGACCGGTTGCCATGGCAACAGCCGCACCCTCCCCCGAACATATTGTGGCCGCGAGCAGGCGGCACGCTCGCACGCGGCGGGAGGAGAGTGTCAACACCTCAGTATATTATTCTTACACAGTGGTCGAAAGACATGACAGGGAAACGGCGAGGAGGCAACGCTGCAGTGCACGCTGCCTCCTCGCCTCTCGGCTCCTCGCGCGCAGCGGCGCAGCCCCGTCCGCTGACGAGCGGTGGCGGGGAAAAATCTAGAGAAAACATGCCTGTCCCCAACCAGAGATGACGTCAATAAATATCACGCGACCTTTAACGTCACGCGTATGATGTCATATTTTTTTGACCAATCAGCGTTTCCGGCCTACCTACCCGCAACCGCTTGTAAGGCAAGACAACGAATAAGCGTTTGCGGGTAGGTAGGCTGGAAACACTGATTGGTCGATGGGATGCGCTTCTCCGTGACGTTTTTTGGCTTCGCCCTCGTTCTCAACCGGACCTGGCGTCACCGCGTCTTTCTCAGCCTCTCCCTCCTAGAGCGCCAGGCGAATCGCTAGGCGCACCCGCCCCGCGTGCGTGGTGAACCGGCATTCGTTTCGTGAACCTCGGCGCTCCCGTTTCGAGGCGTGTACAGCTATGGCGCTCGTGCGTGGTGTGCTCGTCGGCGACAGCCAGCTGAAATTTGTGTGCAGTTCTTGCTTGCGGCTTTCACCGTTTCGCCAGGAGCACGTGGCTAGTGTCGTGCTCGTATTTGAAGTTTTTGCCGCGGCACTACAAGGATCCACATCAGGCGCGCTTTGAGGACCACCGTTTGACAGCCACGCTGACGCGCTTGTCGGGCGTGCGCATTCTCAACCCCGAGGTAAGGGCTGAACTACATCGTCGCAAGTTTTCTCGTTCATTGAGGACTCGATCGCCAAATCGCGGCGCTTGTAACGAAACTTTTTTTTTTGCAGCATCGTTTCCTGGAAGCTTCTTGGAAGCCGAAGTTGTCATTGTTCGCCGCGGACCGCTACCACGTAGCGAGAGATCGGGGCACCGATCACAAGTCTAAGATTATCGCCGCGGCCCTGGTTAAAATCCATGGACCAGGGATCACTTCGGCTTCACGGGCAAGTCCAGGAGAGGTATGCGTCGTGCATCGGTGTCGTCGGTGTGGAGCAAAAGGCCAGAAGAGGGACCGCTGCTGGGCCTACTTCTCACCGCGCCGCCACGCCGCTGTAGGTCGACGTTGACGTTGAAGTGCTCCTCCAAACGTCCCTCTTCAGGGCCACTTCAGTGCTTCCTGGCAGATTGCGAGCATCATGTCTCGCGGCCGTGTTCCCTCTCTTTGTCGAAATTGCTTTAAAGCCCACGCTACGCCTCGTTGAATAGGTTAAGAAAGTGCAGCGCCTAGCTTTGTATCTTTGTGTTCTAACCTGTATACAGTGCACCTTTGTTCGCTCCCTACTTTTGTTTTTTTTTCAGTCGTTTCCTGAATCCGTCCAAAGAGCGGGGCTTGCCGGATGATTGTTCGCCGTGAATGGAACCACGAGGCGATCGCACTGCATACAGCACGACTTTGTTCCCTTGTGTTTTTTAAATAAAAACATCAGATGTCGAAGGTCGTGGTCGCGTCCAAGGATTGCTTCGACAGCTCGGGCAAAACAACGAGGACTGCACACGCCGTGTCGTGCTGCTTAGTGAAGAGGCACAAAACGGATGCCGTCCTTACAAAGGCCCTTCTCGGGGCCACCTCAGTGTTTCCTGGTAGACCACGCGCTTTCCGCCCGTGTACCTGTTCCCCTCATTTCCAGTCATTCGTAAGTTGCATATCAATGAATTAATAAATCAGTCAATGCACTTTATTTACCAGAAAAATCTGGCTTTTCACCCTGGGCTAAAAGCTGTGCACACAGCTTGACAAGGCCCAGGGGACCATTAGATGACAGTAGTGAACGTAAGAAAAACAATTTGCTACTTTAAAAGAACGTGGAAAGTTCACCAAACAACATAAGAGATACACATTACAATCTCATTAAAAAGAAAACACTTTGACAGCAGACATACAGTATCAACTTACACTATAATACAAAAATTACGACTTTCAGCACTATGGCAGAAAATATAAGAACAGCACATAAGGTAAAATAGAGAATGCAAATTGTAATAGTAGATATAGATTAGCTGTTTAAATTTTACTATGCATAAAATGAGTCCTCAGCTCCTTGGGCCTAAAATCGGCTTGTGTGCTTATATACCGTTTACAGCGCGCAGTTCTTCCGTTTGAGACCAGATGGCGCCACACGTGCGCTCGGAACACGGCACCATTACTGGCCTCGTAAGTCGCCGGCGTGTACGCCTCGAGTCAGCAGTGGAAATTTCGCGGGTGGTTGCGGAATGTTTTTGCTACGATGTGAAAAGGCAGAGGAAACACATGCTCGGTTGTGGATTGCAAGAATTGCGACAGAGAGTTAAAGGTGCGGGATGCGGTAGTTTGCGAGCTTCATGAAACCGAACTGCACAAGGAGGTAACGCCAATGTTCGCGCCCGTTCGCCATGCACACTTTCCGAACGGGCGAATGCAACAAACACGTTCGCCAGCGCTAGATAGCTAATAAAGAAAGGTTTCGATATTGGAAAATCTGCGAGGGTAAGTGCACAACACAGCCGCATGAAGAAGCTGTGCCGCCACCTAAGCCATGACGGCGTGCTTTCAGTTGTTGTGCACTGTGCTGAGACCGCATTGATCGTAAGTCATGGTCTGTGACCATTAGTAAAACGAGCGCCCGAGGCCGAATTAGGAACGAAAAAAAAAGACGACTTACGCTCCTTCATACGCCTGCTGTTTATTATGCACTGCACAGCCATGCGAGCCGACAACGCTTACCGTCAGTCCGTGTATTACACGCCGTCTTGGTGCTACTGTTCAATTTCGCTCCAAGTAGCGCGGTTTTCGTGGACCATGTTCGGATTACAGCATTTGGTTTACGGCTGCGGTGCCGGGCGGTTGTCACTTGCTCGCGGTCCATGCGAGACAGTCACTAAAAGTGACTCCGCACGCTCAGAGTGAAGCTGATTAATTACAACCAAAGAGACCACGAGCATTTCCATGTCCGCATATCGAGCGTACCAAAATTTTTTATATGAGGCTGACATTACTGTGAAATTCGTCCAGCATGAACGCATGGCCATGCGCGCGTTATAACAATTATATCGCGGAATCCTTCGAAACGATTGCACGCCAGCTTGTGAAGGCTGCTTGATGCATGGTACTGCTACCATGATAGTCAACCTTTGTGCGTCTATTTATTTTTGTCGCTTTTATATGTTTAATCAACCAGTAGGAAATATTTCAGGTTTCCTAAGCACCGTTAACAGGTTGTAAACAAATGCATACGATGTGCATGTGAGCGTTTTAGAGCAGTGTCTGCATGCAGGTACAGAATAGGACAACAGCCTGTAAGGCTGCAAGAACATTAAACCTTGCCGTTTTATATAATAACAATAAAAAAGCATTAAGCAGAGTCTTCAGCGCATCCAAAGACAAGCATTCAGGCGATCCGTCCATTGGCTCGAAGAGGCGGAGAGCTCAGCGGCTCTCCGCGACATGAAGTACGATCGCGTTTTCACGCCTGCAGTGTTCAAATCAAGGTTCTCACATATCCTTCCAAGCTTTGGCCAAACCTTAGTTCCGTCTTCCCTCTCCTTTACAACCGTATTAGCCGGAACACTGCCTGTCGGAACCGAACCGTCAGACGCAGCAGCCTTCGCGACGAGGCGCGCACCGAGCGGTCAGGAGGAGAGTAATGGCGGCGTGATCACGTGATCAAAGATGGCAGCCCCCATGATAAGCCGCTGTAAAGCGTCTATATAAGCATAGGTCCTTCAAGTCCTGCAGAAGGCTTGAATTTGGAATTGCTAATATCAACGAAGGCTTAGAAAAACTTCAGTTTGGGCTAGATGGTGCATAGTACTTGAGAAAACAAATAGCGCCTACGACAAACACAGCAGAAGAACGATGCAGGACAAGCGCTATCCTGCGCTGTATGCTATGGAACTTTGTGAATGTGAAAAATGAACCTTCACGTCAGTGCAATATGAGTCTTTCGGGTGCCTACAAAGCGTTATTACAGAAAGAAAAAATATTAGTGAATGTTGTGTGGGAGGCTTGAATATTACTCTGTATTTGTTTATTTATTTACGTTACCCCTCAAGGCCAGTGGCATTACACAGGGGGAATGGTAAATATACAAAAACAGAAAAATACCGTTGATTACATGACTGTTAAACAGTGCCTGAATATATAATGTTAGCTAGTGCTACGTTGAACTGCTCATAATTTTCAGTGCCGGCAACTTCTGCGGGAAGTTGGTTCCGGTCGCATGAGGTTCGCGGCAGGAATGGCTGCGAGAAGCATTTCGTGTTGCATCACACAATTCCGACTCTGTGATCATGATCAATGCGGCGGGATACAGAAATTGGCTGGGGGATGAGGTGATCACGAAGAGCGGGATGATGGTACAGCTTGTGGAACAGGGTGATACGAAACACTTTTCGACGCGATGTCAGTGATGGGAGGCAGATATTAGACTTCATCGTAGTTATACTCGCTGTGCGGTTGTTTAACAAGGATCAAACGCACAAAGTTATTTGCACCAGCTCAAGATCATTAATGAAGTTGTCATGAGCAGGGTGCCATGCAGGTGTTGCATACTTGAGTTTCTACAGTATTAGCATTTGATAAAGCAACAGTTTCAAGTTAGAAGGAACGTTAAAGAAGTTGCGACGTAAGTAGCGAAGCATGCGATTAGCATTTTCAGTTATGTTCTCTGCATGAAGAGACCAGTTAAGATAATAAGTAATGTGGACGCCGATGCATTTGTATGACGAGGCTGATTCCAACGAAATGTTATCGATGTAGTAATGAGGTGAAACGGAAGTTTTTCTAGATACGCGCATGACTTTGCATTTGTTCATATATAGCTACACTCACCATTCTTCGCACCAGCTCCCCTATTGTGTTGAGGTTTGAATGAAGTCAGTGGCGGTCTTTTCAAGTAGTCCCCTGCTTTGTACGTTTACCTTGTTGGCGGCCGTCTTATTTCACACAATTCCACGTTCTACATGTTGATAGTTATACGAGCACAATTCGTTGTGATTGTCGAGGTATTGTATTCCTGCCGAGCCCCCACCGTTGTCTTGCCATGACGGCAACAGCGGTGCCATTCACCTGCGGATGCGGTGGCCAGCAACCTCATCGGGTCGGAAGGGAGCCACCCATTCATGTCTTTATCCCACCATGTCCCATGGTGGGATAAAGACATGAACAAGACATGGATAAAGACAAGACGTAATGTGGACGCCGAGGCGTTTATATGACGAGACTATTTCGGAAGAAATTTTATCGATGTAGTAGTGATGTGGGGCGGAGGTTATTCTAGACACACGCATGACTTCGCGTTTGTTAATATTTAGCTGCATTAATCATTCTTCGCATCAGTTCCCTATTGTGTTGAGGTTTGACTGAAGTCATGTAATGTTGTTTGCGCTATTTCTCTAAAAATGACGCAAAAATCAGTGAATAGGTGAATATGAGAATCCATAAGAGAGCGGGGATCATTAATGTTAAATTAGGAAAAGTAGGGGTCCAAGAATTGAACCTTGTGGAACTCCGGAAGACACCTGTGTAAAAAATGGTGCTATAACCATTAGCAAAAACCAATTGTGAACGATTAAGTAGACATTCAATCCATTTCAATAAGTTAGTCAATATTCAGGTGTTTCAGTTTGATGAGGCAAAAGGTTGTGACATACATTGTCGAAAGCCTTCGAAAAATCCAGAAATATACAGTCAGTTAGTGACGATAGGTCTAGAATACGATGCAATGCATGTGTAAACGATATTAACTGTGTTTCGAAAGAGTAAGTTTTTCGAAAACCATGTTACGCTGACGTAAAAAAGGAGTTCAATTAAATGAAGTTAACAAGGTTGGTGAGTATTACATGTTTGACCATTTTGGATCAAGTACTGGTAAGGGATATGGGACGATAATAACTACGGGATGCTTTCCTGCCAGATTTGTAGACTGTAACCACCTTTCCGATCTTCCACTCAGTAGGCAGCGTTGACTCACACTAAACAGTTTCTCACCCTTAAGGGTGCAAATCAGTTTGTCCCCAGACGAACACCCTTTGCACCCAATTGGGTGCTTGAAAAAGGGTGCTGAGAAAGGGTGCAGACATCAGCATCCTTAAGAAAGGGTGCACAGCATGAAATTTTAAAGGGTGTAAAGGTTGCACCCTTACTAAAGGGTGCTATTTTAGCCATAACACCCTTCAAAATGGGTGTTAGAAGAGTGCTCCGCATTGATTCACCGAACAAGCAAAAGGCTAGGATTGATGCATGAGAGCAAATGTGCCCATATGTGTAGAACGGTCGAATCTGCAGACAGTGCTAGTTGACAGGCCACTGCTGGCAACTGCGATGCATTGCATGATGTTCTATAGCTACCCAGTTTTTTGGATCATGCATGCGGTGCATCAATCGACGGCCCCTCCATGCATGTGCTGGATATGCTTGGTCACCATCCAGACATGCCTGCAAGGAAAAATTTATTATGGCAAACAATGCTGACCACTTCAAAGGTAACATATGCTCCCTTGACAAAGGCAGATAATACACATCATGCAGCACTGGGCCACATTTTCCTCATTTGGGGCATGTGCAGCACAGGGAGCCTTGTATATATGCATATCAGAGTGGAGATGAGTGAGTGCATATGAGGCTACAGTTTTGGCATAACAGAGCAAATTTATTAAAAACACCAAAAAACACTTCACACAATGCCACTACATACTGAAGAAAAATACACATCACCTCGACTATACTTAATTACTAGGGCCCGGAACTTTAGGTATTTGCCTAAACATGCCTATAAATGCCTAAATGGGGGATTTTTGCACTTGCCTGCCTTTTTGGCATTTTTTAAGAAATCGTACCTATTTGACCGTACTTGTTGCCTATAAATGCCTAAATCCGGCATTTCAGTCCTAGGTGCTGTTCTCCAATTTTTTAGACATCTTTCTAAGTACAGTGAAAGGCACGCGCCGATGCACGCACAAAAGGCGCGGGTCTAGCCAAACCTTTTTCTCGAAGTGTAACTGGCGCAACTAAGCAGGTTGTATATCTGCTTGAGTGTAACCCGACACCCGAACCGGCGCCGTCCAGCCGGCAACCGTAGCCTCAGCGCGCGCAAGACTAGCACACTCGCACGCTCACTGCTCGCTCGTCACTCGGTCGACTCTCGACCGCCTACTCCTCCACAAGGAAGGGCCACTTCTCTGCCTACCGCTTCCAAAACATGTGACATTGACTTGAGTGGCCTCACAAACTTTGCTTAGTCAGCGCTCTCCATTTCATTTCATATTGACATGCCGAAAGAAAAGGTATCGAGAGGCGCTCGTTGCAGGCACTGGGTTTCGCAGTTTGGAAATGCTTTTTCAACTGATGGAACTCTGCCATTCTGCAAAGGGTGAGAAGCTTCAGTACCAAGAGGGAAGCGATGCCATGTAGCGCAACACGTCGCTACCAACAAGCATATTGCAAACCTGAAGAGAACGACGGAGGGGACATCGCAGCTCCTACTGGCAGAGGCTTTCAGCAGTAGTTCGGCAGCAAAGGAATCGTCATTTGCCACAGAGTTGTGTCAAGCATTTTTGGAGGCAGATATCCTGTAATGGAAACTAACTAACAGTGGTTTTCGGATTTTTGTGGAAAAGTACACGAAGCAGCATGTTGCAGATGAATCAACACTTCGTAAGAGATACGTGAAAGAGTGCTACGAGGATACTCCCGCCAAAATCAGAGATGAAATTGGGTGTCAGTCGACGAAAATGCGGACGCTAGCGGACGGTATGTGGCCACCTTCATCGTCAGAACACTGAGCCCAGAGAAATCCAGACGAGCAATCCTGCTCAACTCAGATGTTCTTGAAAATTTCAGCCATTCGACGACAGCGCGTTTTTTCACTTCATGTCTGGAGCCTCTATGGCCAGGAAATATTCAGTATGAGATGATACTTTTGTTCGTTACGGATGGTGCATACTACATGTGCAAGGCAGGAATGGGACTGATGCTTTCATGCTGCAAGATGGTTCACCTGACCTGCGATGTCTATGAAATGCATCGTGTGGCCAAATGTGTCCGACTCTCTTTTCCCCAAGTAGACGAGTTAGTATCTAGCACAAAACAATTGCTGTTTTTAGCGCCACAGCACCTGACATTCCTCTGCCACCAAAGACTGTTTTGACTCAATGGGGAACATGGACAGACGCAGCAGTATAATAGACACTGCACTCTTAAGTGGTCTGATCTGTCCTTTAGGAAATCAAGGATGACGCTGCGCGTGTGATTAAAACAACAGCTATGTTCCAGGAGGCGAGCGTGGAACATGACCTCACATACAGCACTGCAAACTTCTAAACACTTACAGAAAGGATGACAACGTTGGAAAAGGCCGGATTCTCAGTAGATGAATCATTGAAGGCAGTCGAAGAAGTACAGGCAGCACTTCGAAAACTGGAAGGAAAAGGCGCTACTATTCTACGAAGATGCAACAACTGGTAGAAAAAAACAGAGACCTGGAAACAATTTCGCAAATCAGAGACCTTCTAGGTGGAGACGATACGGCCACATCACCTGAACGCCTGAGCCCCTGTGAACTCTTATGTTTTAGGTTCACCCCACTAACTTCATGTCACGTCGAAAGTAGTTTTTTAAACAACAAAGCTATGCTTAGCGAAAACCGAAGGAGCTCCAAGTTGAAAATCTGAGAATGTGCTTTATTGTCGCGTGATTCAATTGAGGACAGCGTACGCTCCGTGCTTGACTGACAAATCCTGTACTAATAAATAAAAAAGTATTATTCAAAGCGTCTATTTTTGCTTTATAGCACCTATTGGAATATTTTTTAGAGCCTAGATGCCTGCCTATTTCGAGGATCTTTAATGCCTAAATTTCCAGGCCCTATTAATTAAACACTTTTTGCGACTTTATTGCGGAATTTCGTTGCCACCACCCTTGGTGTGCTCAGTGTGAGGCCAAGAAAAAGGCGCTCTAACACTACAAGCGTGTTGAACAACTTCCGGTCGTATTGAACATTAAAGAGCCAGTAGGCCGACAGAACAGCTGCCAGCCCCTCCTCTGCGTTTTTTAACCATAAACAGTTTTTCCCTATCCACCTTGATATGAAGAAATTCCGCCTCTTCAATATGCCGTCCGGTGAAAACTATGCAAGGCGTTGCAGGAACACTCAAGTCCTGTGATGGCAAGAAATATTTCATTGTTAGAAACAGGCCACAAGAGATTAATTCAATCCCATCTCTCCATGCTTAAGTCACCCCCTTCGTAAAGTTATCTGTACGTTATACATTTTTTCAGTACAATACAAAGAATGTTAAGCTTCTCTTACATTTACACATGCAATTTTGGTTTATGTGCAACATTAATTTTTGGACCCCAACCAGCAGCACTCACAATTATTACATGACAACTTCATTACCTTTATTTATTTATAATACATTTGCTAACCAAAATTACACCATTTCACTGAAGTAACTACATTGATATTAAGCTTCCTCTGTTCATTGCATCACAGTAAAGCTCAGCAACGTCTTAAACCAATGCTTTCAGTAAAGCCCATTAGTTCTACACATGCATTATAGCAGCACAAAATCAAGAAACTTACCTCCTCTCGCACAAACAAAGCTGAGAGCCCGTTCACTTCTTTCACATTTGCAGACAGTATCCGCAAAACCGCAACTGTTAGGATGTCTGTAAAAGCAAAACATTTATAGGGAACGCTTCAATGCATTTTTTTAGTATCTTCCTAAAGTTTCCTAATTATGTGACAACGGCTGTTTAGAAAGTGATTTGCTCTGTAACCTGTGCCCACAAGTAACGGAACATTGTTGCTGGGTTAACAGTATATTATTTATGTCTGCTGCATCATGAAGGCCATTCCAACGGGTCTTCAGATATTGTCTAGTACTTGACACAGTGCAAAACGTTCCTTATTTACACATGTAACTCTGCTATACTATTACAACAGTTTATTTCTGTTCCGTACACCAAGCAACATGCCATCAAATTCTTTCCATTCAGGACCAGACACGAGTTGCAAACATCGAAAGAACCAAACCTTTAAACATGGATGAACTCTACTGCTATGCCTATAAGATGAAACCCTGCAAAAATAATTTGCTAGAGAGTGTACGTATTAAATATACCAATAAAGCCTTTGTAACAATACTCACGTCGCGTTCGCAGCCTCTCTGGTGCCATTTCTCCAGCACTTCGGAGAGATTCCATGATGCTTGCTTCACAAGCAATCAGCTGCATATGTGCTAATTTTACAATTTTGTCGATCCCTTCTGCTATGGTTGCTGAAGGGTTGACCTTTGTCAGTTTGTGAAAGTCGCTGCAAAACTGAAAAAAAAATATAAAAGTGCTTTACAACAAGATCCCAACACATACAAAGCAGTGATTTTACTTTATAATGGCATCAACTGAATATAAGGCAAGGAACTGACAAATGTGCAGTTAAAACAAGCACTCTGACCACACAAAATACTAACACAACCTTATTTCTGGCGGTGCACTTGGGCCTGAAAACGTTGATTCACACACGAAAGAAAACCAAAAGTTATGGTGATGACAGTTTAATCTTGGCACAAGCACAGCCTTCGTGACACAGCAAATGAGTCTTCTGCCCAAATGCATTTGAGCACTAGCTTTTTCTCTACATCAATTTTTTGGAAGCAGTAGCTGACCGTTTTTTTGTACTACAAAAAACATGAGTTCGTAGAAGAGATGTCAAATCTCAAGAAATGTTGAAAGCTAGGAAAAAGGCAATTCTTTATTTTCTTCCCCAGAAGAATGCAACATTTGGAAAAAAAAGCGATAAAGCACATTTTCATTCAACAAACTTATCTTGCAAATCAGAAATAAGTAAAGAATTTTGTTGGCACCAGAGCAAAGCTACTGCAAATCCTTTTGAGGAAAACTTAGTGGCAATGCATAGAAACCAGTTGATGCAAAGCGCAGCATCAGTCTACCCAGCATGACATTTCAGTGACTAATGTTCGGCCGCCGATTCCAAGGTCGGCAGTTCGACCCCGGCCACTGTGATTGTATTTCAATGGAAGCGAAATGTAAAAACGTCCGTCTGCTATGGGATGTGAATGATGTTAAAGAATCCCAGATGACCTAAATTAATTCGGAGCCCTCCAATACCGTGTACTTCAAAGCCCTGACTTGCTTGAGAACATTCAATCTCATAATCAAAAGAGTATACCGGGGCCACTGAAGTCTGCTTTAGTGGAGAAATGCAAAAGCAATGTGCACTACTGCTGTTTCTGTTGGTGCGTTTGTGCAATTTAGTTCGCAGTGGCCACCAAACCGCACACCATTCAGAGCTCCTCCATGGGCCAATCCCCATACTATATGCAGAATTAGACATTCTCTACTGAACGTTCACAGACGCCAGTGAGAGCTCATGCCACTGCCAGTGCAGTGGTGCAGCAGTTAAGCGAAGCTCCAATGCATTGGCAAGTAGCTCTGCCTGCCACAAGCACCCATACGGATCATGCGACCCATGTTGCTCTCCTACTAGGAGTGCGCACTTTCTGTTCACACACTTGACGCACAGAACACCGCGTCATGAGCCAAGAAATGCTTTCGCATTAAAAATGGCAGTCATTTCCTCGGCTAGGCAAAGTCAAAGCAGCGTGGTAGTTCGAGCTGCTTTTACTGATATGCTTCGTTTTTTTCACTTGGTTTTGCATCTTAAAACGTTGCCACGCTGAGGAGTGTAGGGTGTGTCTTCCTTCATGGGCTACACCCCCCACCCCACCTGATACTGTCCAAGCTTACAACCTGATTACCACCTGCGTGGTGGTTCTTGCTTACTATGTTGTTAGTACCTGCCCGGTGATTACTACTTAGTCGCCTGAATGTGTGACATCAGCATAAATTACCCATAGTGCGTCCCCCACTGGAGGTAACGCAGTGAGCCCTGGCTTACGAAACACACAACAGCTAAATGCAGGAACTGCTAGTAGAAGTGTAGTAGAAGTGCTAGCAGAAGAGTAGCAGTAACAAAATTATTGCATCACTATGACGTCATCACTAGGGAAAAAAAATGTATGCTCATGCGCCTTTTCTTGCATTAAGGTTCGAGAGCATGTAGGTACACAACGCTTTGTATGCATTCCCCCCGTAGAGCAGCTCAGTGTGCACATTACCGAACTGTGACCAGTTTTTTTTTTTTCACAGCCCGCAATCTTGGGATCAGCAGCCAAGTGTCAAAGCCACTGAGCCACTGTGGCAGCACCACAACCAACCGCTGTACTCAACGACATTATACCACAAAACACACTGATCATGTTACTCCACCGCAACTTCATAGCCCCAAATCCACAGGTGCAACGTATGCACTCAATTACTCATGACTTTTTGTTTCCCTTATGTCTGTTGGCAAGTCTGCCTACTCATTTTTTTTTACTCTCCGTGATTACACGTGGACACACCTGCTCACATCGCAAGCCTGCCATGGCTGCAACTACAGTACCGTAGAAACGCGTGTAAGGGCCACACACTGTTTTCACGAAGGAAATATTGAAAAAAAAAAAGACCCGTGTAAGGACCGCACCCAAACTTTCCATGACCCACACAATGCACGTGCCGTGGCCTCCGTGATCAGCTCCGGCTACGAGCAATGGTGGACTTGATCGCGGAGGCCACACACATGCACAGGAGCTGGCCAACCATGGATGGCACCCAAGGCCACGTCTCATCATCATCATCATCAACTTTTTCTTCCGCCGCGAGTCCTGCTATCCATATTGGCATCAGTATCACGAGCTCCAGCTTTCTGTGGCTGTCAAAGGCACGGGAGTTGTGGTAGTGTGTTAGTTCACTGCAGTTGTGGCTTTCGTGTGCTGCTGCCAAACATTGCAATTTTAGCATGATGGGCAAGCACCTTAATATGGCTGAGGGTTTGCTCTTGGCCACGACAAGTACGCGGCAGGCAGGGAATTTGACGTGGCTGAGAAGTGCGTCCGATGATAATGCAACCAAAAGGACGCATTGAAGAACACAAGCTGCAAAAAGTGCGCTTTCAGAGGCAAGCCGTGCAAGTTTCCCGAACTGGAAGAAGAGTTGCTCTGCTATGTGATGGAAGTGTGGAACAGTGGCTATGCATTGACAGCGGACATGATGCGCAACTTCTTGTGGGATGAGCATGCGCACAGCACCAGCTCGGAGTCTGAAGACTACGCGAGTGATGATTGAATGTATAATAAGTGCTGTTCATTCCCTGAATGGTGTGTTTTTACATACAATTTTTTTCTCGCACATTGTGTGTATGGGCCGCACCCCAAAAATTGGCCCATCTGAAAAAAAGCCTTTATATGGTATTATAAAGACATTACCAAAGGCCCCGGCCAAGAGTTAAGGCACCAACCTGAGTCCACTGCACCTGCTGGCTGTCGTCCTCAGGCAGCAGCCGTGCCAAGGCAATGCACGACAGACAGGCCGCATCAGGTGTCAGCCCTTCCACTGCTGCCAGCAGGGTGTCCTCCAGGGCAGTGATGTTCCAGCTCTGGCCCTGGGCAAGGGAGGCAATGTGGCGCCAATGTCAGAGCACAGATCAATGGCTGAACCACTTTTTCCCACAACAGCATAGCTGCTGCTGCAAGTAAAGGTGGTGTCAACCTTTCACACACCGGCTGTCAGTAAACATGTCCTAGCTTTCAAAGTGCCAATGTCCATTCACATTTTCCCACTGCAGCTGTGAGACAGATGATGCACAGCAGGCAATGTTGCCTCCAAACACTAGAGAGAGAAACAAGCCTCATGAAAGTTTACCTTCCATACTGAAGGCCAGGCCCAGTATGAAGACATGGGAGATCTGGCAGGTGCAGTATGGAGACACAGGAAGGTAAACTTTGTACATTGTGTACCAACCCCCTGAAGTGCAGGACCGATTTCAACATGGTCTTTCCAGCCAGCAATTTGCTTCCTGTGAAGTTGTGCATAACAAACCATTGCCTTAAGTCTGGGGCCACTGTCAGTGTCTCCTTGTGTATTAGACCCATGTCAACCTGGCCAAAAGGGGAGAGGCACGAAGCAGCTCAGAGGTACAAGAAGGAAATCAAAAATCACTACGTCACCGGGCCAAGATATACAGGTGTCCACAAATGGTTTCGGAACATGACAAAAAACAAAAAAATGCTCAACTGCTTGGCTCTCTAGGCACGCAGCCTAGAACTAAAGGATGTGCTCTTCACTTTCCTGTGGTAGCTGCAGATTGTAACCCTATACAGTCGAACCCGGATATATCGAACCCGCATATTTCGAATTATTGGCTATATCGAACACACAGATTACCCCCTTGAAAATACTATGTAAAAGTATAGGACAGTTGCGTTGTATATCGAATTCCATTTTCGCCGGACATTGGATATATCGAACGCCGCGCCGCGCCCCTGGAAGGTGCGCTTTCCCCAAAGACATTCCTGTCCGGTCCTCAGCCGCCTCAGCGGAGAGCATTTCCGCAGTCAGCAGGCGCAGGGCCCTTTTTTTTTTTTTGTTCCCCGTTTTTGCGCCCCACCGGCGCGAGCTTTCCCGCTCCTCCTCTCCTCCTGTACCGCCGGCGTGTGCTCCGTCAAGGTCATTGGAGATCAGTGAAGAGAGAGCGCCGCATGGAGACGCGCGGCGACCACGCTTCTTGGGGAAAGAGAGAGAGAGAAAACGGTCGCTCGTGGGCACATCGTGGGTCTGGGGAAAAGAGAGAGCTCAGAAAAAAAAAAAAAAAACCGAAGCCCAGAGTGCCGATCTTTCTCCCTGCTCTTTCTTTTCCCTCTGTCGTTCCTTCGCAGCCGGGTTGGCTGCCGCTCGCATAGGCTTCGCTCTTATCGCTCCATCTGCGCCTCGCGTGTTTTGTTTTGTGTGTGTGCCTGTGTTTCAACGCGCGATGTGAAGCAGGCCCCAGTAGCCAACTGTTTTGGCAAGGCAGGCCTTGAAGTGGCCGGAGATGAATGTCCGGAAGATTTAGATGACGATGAGTGCTTGGACGACGCGTTTCGCGACTTGTCCAATTTTCTCGGCGCCGTTCCGTCCGAAGTGACTGTTGAGGACTTTAACGCTGACAGCGAAGTTCAAGCGGTAGCTGGCGTTCAAGACGCCGACTCCAGCGACGACGAGGGCAACTGTGTTGTCGAAGAAACGCGTCCGTGCGCAGCCACTGAACTGGCGTCAGCGTTAGCCTGATTCGGCGCTGTTGCGGCGAAATGGAAGGCACTGTGCTCTCGCACCTGGACAGTCTCGAGAAGATCGAGGCCAGTGTTTTGAACTTCGTTTCCCAGGGGAAAAAGCAGCCCAAAATTAGTGATTTTTTTTTCCCGCGAAATAAAGCGCTTTCACATTGCGCGCCCATACTATGTGATTCGCGGCTGTTCCAAACGGTAAGCCACAATTTGTTATGATCGGGAGTGCAGTTTTAGCCTATATCTGTATATCGAATTTTCGCTATATCGAACTATTTTCCGATCCCCTTCGAATTCGATATATCCGGGTTCGACTGTATAGTATCAGGCCATCCCTCCAGGCAGTGATTAAATTGAGCTTCTGTTATGGCATCCGTGTTCCAAAAACTTCTTTGGGCACCTGAACTTATAGGTCAGGAAGGCGTTCCCTGCCGGCAACATCAAAGAGCTATTAAGAAAGCATCTGCCAGATCAAGAAGTGGCATACTGTGGCAATCTAATACTTTCACTTGCAATCTAATCTAACGCAGCCAATCCAGAGAAAGCCCTTCCAAAAAGATGATCTGAAAAGCACATAATACTTTAAGCTACAATAGTGTTCATCTTTTTTCCTTTTCCTCCTCCAGTTGTGTGTCCGGCAGAGCACACAGTGACATATGGCCCACCATGGCCACATCACTCTGCATACTTGTGTGTAGGAGTGTACAAATATTCGACAATTTTGAAGATTCAATCGAATAGCACAGTATTCGATATTCGCTTCAAACCAAATTTTCAGTATTCGAAGTATTCGTCTCGTGCGAATAGTGTTTCCGGGACGCTTGCCCACTTGCTTTATGTGGTTTTGGTTTTGAGTATTGCCGCATAGATGGCTTTTTTTTTATCATGCTTTCAATGCTCAGGGGTCAGTCAATATGCAAATCACAGCCAGGTCAGACTGCAAACCCAGCTACAAACTAAAGAAAAAAAGAGGTCCACGCGCTATTGCAGAAGATCCTGCGTGGCCGTCTTCGAGCCTCCGCACTAAGTTAGTTGCTGCCATAAGTCACGTCGCTGCCACCATGTCGAGGCAGACACACTGAAGGAAGAACACAGCAGACAATCGTCTAAGCTTCAAACCAAGAAACCACAATTTACTGCCAGCGAAGCCTTTATATATTCTGGCTGGTGGTGCCATTATCGACGAGCTAGGACACCATAGGTATTCGAACGCGGGCATCACTTGGCCACCTTCATCGGATCGCTAGTTCAGTCCGATGGAACTCCACAGCATATTTACTGCAGAGGCACGTGGCAAGTCAGTGCACCAAATGTGACTGCCTGGCTCAGTGTTCGACATTTGACCCATTCGACCACTGGTTCAATCGTTGGCACCATGGTCAATGCGTCTATGAAAGGCAATTCAATATGGAGCTACTTCATGAAAGCTGCCTCCGGCAATGAGGCTCGCTGCTTGAAATGCAAGGCCGTTTTGAAGACACCAACAGGGACGACGACAACATTCTAAACGCATTTGAAAAGGCACCCGAATTTCTTTAGGGCCTACTAGGACGACTGTCAAGCATGCAAATGCACTGCCACCTTGACAAAGGCGAGCTGGCCGAGTGTTCAACAACCATCAGTAGCTGAAAAATGAAGGCGGCTGTACCGAAAGCGCAACAGATGACAAAGACGGTCGGCTGATTCACTACACACGGTATGCACCTGCACTCCATCACTGAGGAGCCTGGCTTTCTTGACATGATGAAACTCGCCATGCCCAATTACACAGTGCCGTCACAAACAACTTTCTCGGGGGTCATCATCAAAAAAAGAAGAGGTGCGAACGAAGCTTACAGAGGTCTTTGGAAGCGGAGTGGAGTCCTTCTCGATCACTATGCATAGTTGGACATTGCAAGTGAATGACCGCTATGCAAGTTTCACTTGCCATGTGATGAATAAGGCGTTTGTGCAACATGTACATATACTGGCCTGCACTAAAATGGTGGACGCTTACAGCGCTGAGAGCTTGGCAAAGTTCATCGGAACTGTAATAGAGGAGTATGAACTTTTGTCTGAAGGAATGGTGTCAACCTTTGTAGTCACTGACAACGAGAGAAATTTTGTTTTGGCGGTTGCGCGATAGTCATGGCAGGGTGTGCTGTGCTTTGGCCACACGCTTCAGTTGTGCATCAGTGATGTCCAAAAAAATGTGGCAGGGCTTGCACAGCTTTGTGCAAAAGCAAGGGCAACAGTAGGTCGGTATAAGCGAAGTGCCATGGCTCAAGCACGCCTTAATGAAATTCAGAAAAGCATGCTTTTGGATTGTCTTGAAGTAGTGCAGGACGTGCAGACATGTTGGAACAGCGAACATGCCATGATGGCCAGACTTCGCACCCCTATTACTGTGGAACTCTCAGAATTTGATGAGGTTGGAAATCTCACCACACAAGAGTGGAAGCCACTAACAGCATCAGTAAAGGTCTTGCAACTGCTTGATCAGGCCACAAGTGAACTGTCTGGGGACAGCTACCAAACTAGAGTCTCAAGTTATCCTGCTGCCTGAATGCTCAAGCATCGTTCTTGCACAGCATTTGAATGATTATGATGCAGCATGAATTGCATCCAGCCTACTAAAGAGCACCAAGTCTAGATTTCCGGACAACAAGATGTCTCAGCTTCCAGCATTGGCCATGCTGGCTGACCCTAGGTACAAAGATGCACGCTACACTGTCGAAGCTGAAAAGAAATGGGCGCTTGGTCTCCTTGTGGAGGCAGCAGAAGAGACGGTGCTAGTGCATCAGCATGCTGAACTGCCAGGCAGAGGCTGCGCATCTCCAAGACCTTTGGGTGACTTTGTGTGGTGTGCCTTCAGCAAATTTAGTTCCGATGAGAGCTGCCGACCACGCCATACAGTGAAGAATGAAGTCGCAGAGTACTGGAAAAAACCCCTTCTTCCGCAGTGTGAAGACCCTTTGGCATGGTGGAGGACCAACGGCAGCCACCTGTACCCACCCATAGCACCACTTGCACGCAAATGCCTCTCAAGCCCAGCAACGCAGACTACCAGCGAAAGGCTGTTTTCAGCTGCAGGAAACATCGTGCGCTGTCAGAGAGAGAGCCTGCTCACCCGTCACGTAGACCAGCTTGTGTCCTTGAACAAGAACATTAAGATTGGAGCATGCTGGGCTGTTAATGGCAGCTGTCACCCGGAAGTGCAGAATGTTTTTTTTTTTATAATTGTTCTTAGTGCTCTTGCTGCAGTGTAGTGCAGTTACTCCTGTGGTTTCAACTACTGGCTGTACTAATGGCACCGTTCTGTTATACTCTCATTTTTCGTATTTTATCTCTAATTTCTCATTAGAAAGCAGGTGGTATTTTTATGTGTTTAACTTTTGATTAACTAAGCAACTAAAAATTGTTCTTCACTCACTTTAGGTGCTTCCTTAAAATTTTGAAGAGCGGCTTTAAATAAAGCCTCAGTGCAATATGTACTAGCTTTGTGTGTTGGAAAAATAAATGGGTTTAGAAATGCGCGCTGTCATTCAGCCTCTTTTTAGTGCCAGAAGTACTATTCGAACTATTCGCTTCGAAATTATTCAAAGAAAATCCTATTCACTTTGAATTCGCTTCGAACCAAAAAACCACTCTTCGCACACCCCTACTTGTGTGTGTACTTGTGTTATTCCTCACGCTGGCATTTCCACATCAGCCCTGTCCTTCCTTCCACCTCTCTTGACTCACATGTTTGTTTTTGCCTGCTCTTTATTTTGCAAGGTTACAATGAAAGGGTGCCAATCACAGATAAAACTAGACAAATCTCAGATAGAAGACTACAAAAGGTGCAGATTTCAATGAAGAACGCGAACACTGCACGCACACAAATTCACACGCCCCTCACTTGACAGCTATACCACCAACAGCAGCCATTTTCTGCCCCATGGCAGCAGGTGGCACAGCTTCTGTGCCCAGCTAACTTGTGCTATTCTTATACGGATGAACAAGTGCAAGGGGCAGCCAGTGATGCCCGCACCTTTCCGAGGTCGAGGAAGCCCTTGCTCTGAAGCACCTGGTCAAACTCCCGAGACATGAGGCCAACGCAGTCCTGCAGCAGGCGGTTGGCCAGAGAGAGTGCCGACTCTGCCCATCGCACCCGGGGCAGGGTCACAGAGAGGCGCTCACAATTCAGAGCCATGTCAATGGCCGTCTCTGCTGTCTGCACATGGAGAAACAACGGCCAGCCCAAGTCATCACAGGGTCCACAACAACAGTAAGTGCACGCCTATTCTGTCCAATGCAGCAAGTAGGCATTTTTTCTCTTATCTAAACAAAAAAAAAATTCAACAACTGGTACAAGAAAGAATGCAACAAGCCAACAAGATAAAGAAAATCTGGCAACAATATGAAGCAACAACTTTGAAAAAGAAAAAAAAAAGTGAAGAATAAACAAGCAATGGCATGAAATTTCATGACAGTCAAAACAGAAGCAAATGCTTTCTGAGAAATTAATTGTTTAAAGGAACTGACTCTGCAGCATGTATTACTAACCACATGGGCTGGCTATGTCAAACAAATACTACCTACAAGTCTTCATGAAGCTGTCAGCTCTCACTTGAAAAGGAGGAGAAAAAAATAAAATTTAAGCTTTCTACTTCACTGTTGGCTTATCAATTAGCAGAAATGAACCAGAGCAAGACTTGAGTTAGTCTGCCAAACTCAGCGTTTAAAAGCAAAGCAGAGGGCTAAAAAGAACGCCCGAATTAAACAATTGATTGGTGGTATTTAGGGTTTAATGTCCCAAAGCTGCACGTGGGCTAGGAGAAAGAGTAATGAAGAGGTCCAGGGGAGTTTTAACCACCTAAAGTTCTTTAACATGCAATGACATTGCATAATACACGGGCGCCTTGCATTCCACCTCCATCGAAAAGCCA
This sequence comes from Amblyomma mixtum, assembly GCF_055824585.1. Taxonomy (NCBI): domain Eukaryota; kingdom Metazoa; phylum Arthropoda; class Arachnida; order Ixodida; family Ixodidae; genus Amblyomma; species Amblyomma mixtum. The sequence continues at coordinate 403,774,026 of NC_143014.1, forward strand.
CCACCGAAGCTGGTGTTGTACCAGCATCCTCAGGCTCAGCAGCCAAGTGCATTAACCATTGAGACAGCATCTGGTCGGTCGACTGCTATCATCAGTATGTACTGGTGACGCACCGCCGGACACGACACCTTCAGCACGTGAATTATGCCTTTGTCAAGTGGCTGGTATTGCTCGTCGCTTTTGGCGGCAGAAGAGCGTGGTGTGCCACATAGTTGTCGAGCACGAGAAGGACCATTCTTTTTTTCGAAATGTCATCATAAAACTCAACAAGCCACTTGCACGCAAGTTGCCTGTCATCCTCATGCCTCCTCTAAACTTATGCCTAGTGACACTATTCAAAAAAAAAAAAGTCATGCACCATTCAGATTTTTCTGCTATGCATGTAGCGTATGAGAATGTAGCTTCCAAAGCACTGCGCCTTGCAAGTTTTCCCAATGACAAATGGCGAGCACCGGTCGCTGCCTTGCATGCTCCTTCACAGAAAGCCGCTAATGCGAAGCTTGCTCCACTTTCCACCGGCGCTAAGTGTCTCCTTTCAAGGCGTGAGATTTTGCCGGCCGCATCCGATAAAATGTTTTGTCGGCATTTCATATGTTCTGTATTTCTCATCTGCTGATGATTTTACTGTTCACGCTTTTTTGTGTTGGCGCATTATTTTCATAGGCAGAGGAGCGCTGCCGGAGCTGATTGCGGAGGTCACGGTGGCAGGGAGAGAGTGACGTAGCGATTAGAATGCTCGTCACTCTCCGCTCCTGCAAGAAGTGCTGTTTTTCGACTGCCGGCAGAGTTTACACCGCCTAATCATTCGCTGTAACCGAGCTGTGCAGCCACAGGTGTTCATTGTATCTGAGATGCAATGCCATTGCTCTAATGCATATTTTGACGGTAGCACTGCCCTTGTTCGTAATAAGCGAGTGTTCGTTACAACTGTGTCCATTATAAGTGTTATAAATGGGCTGGAGTGTATTTAATTATTAACACAATATAAATTGTCTAAAGGATTAAGGGGGGACACTGGTCTTGAAAAAAAAAATTTTATTAATGAAGTCACAGTTACGAAATCTTCAGGGAATATGTATTTTTGTGTGCTGATTCTAAATGTGTCATTTAATTTCATGTAAAACATTTCCTTGAGCAATTATGCACTTTTTATGCTAGTATTTTGTGGAGAGTTTTGAAGAAAATTTGCTGCGGGAAACTCGCTGAAATGTCTGCCATTGGGTTCTCTTGACACCAAGGAATACAATAAGGGTGAAATTGTCTTCCTGCCTATCATAGAACTTGAGTTAGAGTTTTGAAGTTGTCGCTTCAGAAATGAGAAGGAAAGTGTGTACAGTAAAAGCTCGTTAATTCGACACTGACGGGACCGCGAAAAATTGTCGAATTATCCGAATGTCGAATTATCGAACGAACAACAAAAAACAATGTTTGCCGCAAGAGGACGTATACCTTTATTTGGCAAGGAAATCTGTAATCACCGTCCGCTTTTTCGAGCGAATCTGAGCGACTACGATAGCTCTAACAGCTGCCAGGTGCTCCACGGCGCACGCGCAGTCAGGGATTTGTTCACAGAAGTCCTCCCGCACGGACAAGGCTTCTGCGGCTTCTTTCACCGTGTACTTTGGCATTTGGGGCAACTGCTCACAATCGTAAATCGTCGTTGTTGTCAGCGCCTGTGTCAGCTGACAGGACACGAAGGCGAGGCGCCCAGGCCCTGCGCGGGCGCTACCCACCGGAAAGCAGCGCGGGGAGGAGGTGAAGGGAGCGCCGCTCCCCGCTTATCTGTTTTTTCAACCAGCGTCCGGGGGGGGGGGGGGGGGGGGGGGGGGGGGGGGGGGGGGGGGGAACAACGGTCTTATCTTTCCTCTGATCTTTTATTTTAACTCTCCTCTTATCTGCACGGGGACTGTGCACGGGTGTCTTATCTTTTCTCTATCTTTTTCTCTGATCTTTTAACTCTCCTCTATCTCACATGGCAGCGGTGGTGGCTGAGCCAGTAGGCAATCCCTTGCGATTTCCTTTCACCCTTCTCTCAGTCGCAACAAAACAGCAACAACAAGTAGCGCAGTAAACACGCTGACAAAGCGCGCATTTACCAAAAAAGGCGCCGTAAATAACCGCGATAGCGACTGCTGCGACACAACAAAGCACAAAAAAAAAAGACGCCAGCCGCTTCGGCCGCCGCTAACTCGCTTCCTCGGATGGATGGACAGATGGATGGATGATATGACCATAGGGATGGCCTATCAGCTGTACAGTAGCGCCGCTCATGGCAGTGTTTTTTTCTTTTTGCTCTCGGCACACCGGCTTGGCGGGCTGCGGAGTGAAGTCGAATTAACCGACGCACGGCAGAATTTGTTCGAATTAACGAGAGTTTCGCCCCATAGACTCCTATGTATAATTGTAGGGACCTCGCGCGCGCGTCGAATTATCCGATTTGCCGAATTAACGGGGGTCGAAATAACGAGCTTTCACTGTATTCCTGTTTATGAAGTGGCAGCTTCAGTACCCTATTACTCAAGTTCTATGAGAGCCAGGATGATAATTTTACCCTTATTGTATTCCTTGGTGTCAAGAGAACCCAATGGCATATATTTCAGCGAGTTTCCTGCAGCAAATTTTCTTCAAAACTCTCTGCAAAATACTTGCACAAAAAGTGCATAAGTGCTCAAGGAATTGTTTTACATGAAATTAAATGTCATATCTAGAATCAGTGCACAAAAATACATGTGCCCTGAAAATTTCATAACTATGACTAAATTAATAGAATTTTCTTTTCAAGACCAGTGTCCCCCCTTAATTGCCATCAAGGTGTACTCTTCTGGAATGGAACAAATTAAATCCACAAACATAATCACAAGTGCACAAACAATAACTTAAAAATACCTGAAGCTCTCTTCCATTTAGGTCTAACAATATCAGACAAACTGCTTTCACTGAATGGGAGCTCAACGCTCGAGTCGTCATGCATGTGTTTTATGTTCACGCTGTTCCAGTATCTTGCACTTGGTATCCAGACAAGCTGCATTCTACAGTGGACTCCTGAAGGAAAGGAAGAATCTGCTCTGCCAAAGCAGAACCACCCAAATCTGCCGCTACCGTGCACTGGGGCCCAAGCAGCAGCAACCCACCAGTGCCTGGAGGGTGGCTGCGTAGCACTGCTGCTGCCAGTGCTCGGGAACGGTGGCAAAGGCCCGGTGAGGCCACACCCGAACGTAGTGGCGTCCCGCCCACTGAACCGCCCGGGCTTGCAGCTCCCGCAGCCCACTGCAGCAAGGTGCCATCTGCAGGCACTCGGCCACACCAGCTATGCACTGGCTGCATGGCTGCCACAGGGAGAGCAAGGGACACAGGCACGGGAGTTAATTGAGGCTCTCAACGAGAGAGATAGAGAGAGAAAAACAAAACGGCACACAGTCTGACTGTCATTACTAGAGACTGCACCTTTAGGCACTAAATTTCAGGGTGGCAGAAGCAAGCGCGTGAATCCACGTTTTAGACACCAAATGGGTAAAAAATGCAGAAACTGAAAATTCCGCTGAAAATGCAACAGATTTTGAGAAAAGCGAGCATAAACTACCTCTGTGCCAAGAAAACTGACGATGCGCCTTTTTTGATGTGAAAAAAAAAAAAAGTGAGCTGCTGGAGGCAACCATTCATGTGCTGTCCATCAGCATGATTGGGACATGAGGAATTGCAGCAAAGCCTGTGCATAGATTTCAGCTAGCCCACTGCTTGCATTACAATACTATCTTGAAAGTTGAAAGGAGCATGAGCAAAGAGACAACGTTTAATAACCACACTTTCTGGCTCACAATGTGACATGCAGTCAAAAAGGCATGAAAACACAAAATAAAACACATTCAGGGCTGAGCATTATGAAGTGTTTCGGGTGCACGGGCCCCGTCAGGCAGAGCACATCTGCCTTTTGCCCTCGTATCCTAGACCTTGTTGCCTGAATAGAAGCATATCTATCTAAAAAAATATTAACCGAAGGCACTAACATCAGCAACAAGTGCACTCCATGAGAAACAGATTTAATTGGATGCTCAGACAGCAGCATCACAAAAAACTGGCAGTACCCACGAAGAACGTGTAACGGCGAGCTAAAATGCCCTCTATGTGGTGTGACAGCAAACTTTCAGGTTCCAATTTTAAGGACAGAACTCACAGTGGGAAAAAAAACAAGAAACTCGAAATTATCCAACTAGAAAAAATGTTCCACAAACACAGCTGCAATCAAACAAGAATTGAAAACCAGTTGATTCCTATCATATTTGTAAAACTTCCGATTTCGTGCGTTTCGGAAGCCTCAGCCTTTAAATTTTTTTTCCATACTGAAAGTAAGTAATAAAAGTGTACAAATATTTCCAACCTAAACAAAATGCTAAATTCATATTTTGCAAGCATTCAGCACTGTATCCAAGGAACAAACAAGTTATGAATGCCATAAAATTTTTACCATTAGCTGGCTAATTGAGAGAAAAAAGGATTAAAGACCACTTCTCCCCTAAACTTCCAACTGATGAGTTGTTCAGCGACAGTAATGACAATATGCAAGCAAAGATCATGCAAGCGTGCCCTATGGACTTCAACAGATATGTTTTGTCGAGAGCTACACTGTGGTATGGCAGAAGACAGATGTGCCGACAAATTAGCCCAGGTGATCACCGAAATAGACATGGGCTGCGCTTGAGAAGTGTCAGCCAGACAGCACAGAAAATCCCGCTTCACATACCGTCAGACAGCACTCTTACCCCCAGTAAGAATGTCATAGGACGGTACGGTCAGATTGGAACGCGAACACTCATATGCCGCACTTTTCTAGTTTGCAGCGAGATGTTGCTTTATACAACCAGTTTTAATATGTACTTCGGTAGATCCTATACCCAGAAACGTGAATAAGGCAAGTTGTACGCTGCAGCTTAAAGTACTCAATATATCCTTTTGTTTCGTTCAAAGGCGCTGTTCATGTTTCATTCTGGCCAGACTGTACATGCTCCATAAACACTGCTCTCTCCTTGGCACCCCCCCATCAAACCCCATCAACCCCCCCCCCCCCCCCACCAAAAAAAAAAAACCTTTCATTATGCATGCAGAAAGTACCCGAGACTCTGCATCTGCACAAATAAAGTTGTATGTGGCAGCCATGAAAAAAGTTGGGCCACATTTTGGCCACAAACAGTGCACAATCACTATGTCAAAACACATGGGCATGCACACTTATGTGGTTTCTATGGTCTATACCATTGAGCAAGTGGTACGATTTATGTTTCAGAAACAAATCGTACAAGCTGCCACACTAAACATCATGCCTAATACATGCTAGCAACTGCTTAAGATTTCACTGCCACAACACAGGCTTGAGTAATGGCGCATTAAGTGTGTGCCCGCTACATTATGTCAAATTATGCGTCGGTGCAGTGTGAAATGCTGTTATTTATACCATGCAATCAGTACACAGCTAGAGTGATCCGCAAGTGCACAGATAACTTGAGTTACAAATTATTACAGGTGGCAGTGAAGACTGGTATGTAAGCTACAAAAACTCATGACTGCTTATCTGCGACAGCAAACTGGTGACAGTCAGACCTAGCTTTTTAATCTTGTCCTGCCTCGCTCCTTGCACAAAGCTCACAAGAAACTATCTAAAGACAGTACAGGATGGCGTCAGTCCTGTCTTTTGTGTGCCTTCCGTGTCCTCATTTCTTGCACCATTACCAGTTTTTTCTTTCGAACTATCTCCGTAGACAGAATATTATTACAAGGAAAATAAGCATTTCATTTGATTTGAACTACTCCCACAGCTATCTGCAACAAGGGAGCGGAAAACACAGGCTGGGCAGCCAGGTCCCATGCACGCACACACCTTGTGGAAGAAGTGGCAGTAGTAAGTGCGCACATGGGAGAGCACCACTCGGCGCAAGCTGTCCACCCCGAGCACTTCAGCCAGGAGGGCCAGCTCCGAGACATGCACCTCCCGGGGAGGGCTGGCCGTGCCTCCGTACAGGTGGTGCAGAGCAAAGACCACTGCACCATGCGTGAACCTGCAGCACACAGAGAGCATTAACACTCAGCCAAGGGCTGTCCACCCATGAAGTGCTGTATTCCCCAAGTTAGAGCACACTGTTTAGAGTTGTTCTCATCACAAGAATAAGCACCATCATCACCACCCCCACAGTCCAAGTATGGTGGCCAGATGAGTAGGAGTGCCAACTGGCAAAGCAGAAAGTGCAACTCCCCATGTCTCCACTTCGTGACGGCAAAAATGGCACTGCTTCTCTCAGTACATTAAAGCCCCAGTGCTCATGTAAGGGTCATCTGCTACTTGTCACGATTACATCTAACCTTTTGCTAACCTTGATCTTGGCTCACAATGTTACTTATTGTGTTTACTATTACTAGACACGATGGCTAAAATATATACGGACTGTCTGGCAATAAAACAGTAAAGGTACAAGTTGCATTATTTTTGTCTGTTTCAGACAGTTCTCGCACAGCGCTATTTGCAACAAGCCCCGGGCTTTATACTAAAAATGAAGACCAGAATCTGTAAGGCCAGCCTGAAATTGGCAAGAAAGATACCCAAATTTCTATTGCTTTGGTGCCACTGCATTAAGAATTGTTTAGGAGATGCAAATTTGCTCTCCATTGGCTGAGAAGGTACTGCACTCCGTGTGAATGCCACTTCGAGGAACAGCTCATCAAATGGTACAACACATTTGTCATTGAGGGTAATGCTTTTCACATGTCGAAACTATTTTTAAGTAGTTGGCTATGTAGAGCAACCAATATGGGCCGAGTGCTAGTGTTTAATTTTTTTTTGGTGGCAGCCAAAGCTCATTCCCCTGTGGACATGGGCACTGCCAGCCTGTGTGAACATGGGATACCTCCTACTCCCACCCGATTCTTTGGACAGCTTGGAGATACATTGCTCTAAGACCCCACCACTTGCTTGTTTACTATGGGGAGGCATAGGTAAGACAACTAACTTTCTGTGAAGAAAACTTAAATTCCCAGAACTGGTGATGATGAATGATAAATCATTTGCTGAAAACCAAAAAGGCTAGGGCTACGGGAAGACTGATCGAGAACAAAGAATCTGCAGTAGTCCGTGACAGATCAAATAACGGTTCAGAATGCACATCACGTTATATTCGGATCCAAGAGATGAGTATGGTGCAAATTTTTTTAATGCAATAGCATTTAGGCTACCGTCGTGCAGTTTCTAGTTTCTCCATATCAAAATTCCCTGCTTGGTCACTGGGGTCAAGTGCATCAGCTTCATATGGGCACAGCAGAGGAAGTGAACAGTCTTTTCACTCGCGGCGCCACCGCCATGCCGTGGAAAAAATGCTTGCACTCCCCCTGCCAGTTGGCACAGGCACTCAACCTGTACACCATAGTCCAAGTGAAATCGACTTCTGGACACAGCCCTCTTCAGTTGACCTCCAAAAACTCCTGTCTTGTCCGAGCACCAGCCACACTACCTAAGTAAATTTCCTAACCTCACCGCTCTACCCAATTTTCTGAGCCAGTTTTCTACCTGTCGTGTGGAATACATGCCCTGACATGTAATGACATTACAAGAAGTTCATTTTGTCATCATAATTTCAGCTAAACCATTTTCAACTTGCATTTCTTCTCTGCAAAAATAATTTCCTGCCCCTTGCTGTATAACATTTTCTTTTCCATTGTTTGCTGGACTGTTTTCAGCTTCAAGCATTTTTGTCAGTCTCCACAACTGACCCTTACAGGTGAGTAATCATGAGATGCAACAGTTATATACCGTATTTGCTCACATGATGGGTAATGTTGGTTCGGGGAAGAAAACTTTGGGAACAACCCAAAAATTAAGAAAAATTTGGAGGATGCTTAAGCTACACCTTCAAGAGTGGAACGCGACAACGTCTTGCAGCGCTGCCAGGGAGTCCACGGAATGCTGTCGCCCGTTAGACAAATCGAAAACTGATTTTTTTGAGGAAAGGAAATGACGCAATAACAGACTCACTTATCATGGTGGACACCTGAACTGTGCATGATACGCAGTCCCCAATTAAAGGTCACCGGTTCCCCCAATTATAGGTCGACGGTTCGAATCCCTGCCGCAAGCTAGGCTCTAACTTAACTAGTATGCTTATGTGGCATGAAACACTGAATCGTATTACACCATCTGGAACATTCTGTGGCAAACGGTTGGCATGATACGATTTTTTCCGAAGCGCGGTGCTGACACTACTATGACACCGAAGGCTTTTCGACCAAACGAGCTGTATACGCTGTCGCGTAAAATTGTAAATGCTGCAGAGGTTGAAAAACACAGGCTCCAATCCATCAGCATGTGGTTAAGGTGACTGGTACAGCACATCACATAGAATAGCAGCGGTGCTGTGAGAAACTCGTCGCTAGAGACAGCACCTCTGAGTGCCAAGTGCGATGATTCTTAGTGCTGAGGAGCGCACAAAAGAAGATGCAAGGAATAAGTGACTTCATTTCATTTACTCGCATAATGCACTCGCACTCGCTTAATGATCGCACCCTCGAATTTTGTTGGCTGCTAAACAGAGACTGTTGCAAGGGTTGTGCTGTCACTGGTTCTCAAACCAACACTGCACAGTCAAAGGCTTGTTACATGCTATTGCATGTCCTCAGGTATGTGAAGGGCAGAACTTCTTTTTCATGATTCCGGCGCCAAACATTATAATGAGTCAGTGCAATAATCCTATGCCTGATAGTAACACCAGCAACGTACTCTTCCTCCTTTCATCATCTTCTCTTACACTTAAAAGTTCAGAAAACATTCGAATATCAAACTTCATGTCAATTTTCCACTCTTTAAAACCTAGCCCAACTCGCTTGAAACATTTCAACATTATGATTTGCAACAATGTGAAACTACTGTGTCATAATATGTACACAACAACACCTGTTTGTGCTATTCTCAACTCTGGTGAGATGTACCCTGCCATGCCTGACGCATTACATATGACATAGAAAGAAAATGAATGGTATTCTGCTGCCTATCGCACATATCTCATAGCCTTGGCATTCAATGGCTTGGATTCAGGCCCCTTGGTAGTTAAAGTACCACAGAAACCTAATATTAATTACATTTCTTCTTTCAAGTGATGCGTTAGACACTAGAATACATTGTTCCCCACGTGGTATTTGCCTACGACAACTAAAAAATTTATAATTGAATTTCTTCTCTTATGCTGTTTCGGTTTCATCAACCGAACAAAGGCAGTGACATGGTTGCAGTTTAGGTCACGCGAGTCACTACGTAGTTTTAATTCACTACAACCCTTAAGCCAGCCTGCTTCAAGATTTGGAACGACAAAAACAACACATTGGCAACTACACAGCCGCTTTTCCATGGCTCACGTGTCCTAAACACCAACTATACGTCACTGCCATTGTTCGGCTGATGAAACCGAAAGCATCAAGAAGAAATTAAAATATAAATTATATAGCGGTTGTAGGCAATTACCACAGGATGATATATGTGTACTAACGTCTAACACATCATTTGAACGAAAACACACAAGCAAAAATATGGTGTCTATACTCCTTTAAATACCACAAGAGCAGTCTACACAATAAGCTAGTGCAGCATGTCAACTACGCATATTTGGTTCATATGTGCAATTTATCATCCCAAAGTGGCATACAGGCCCCGAGAGATGTCATAATGAAGGGTCATGGATTTACTTCAACCACCAAGGGGCTTTTAAAGTGATTGCACAGAACACAGGAATTTTTCAATTTTGCTCCCATCAAAATGTGGCCAGAATTTATCTTACAACCTCATGTTTGCTCAGTAGCAGAATGCCTTAACCACTGCGCCACCACAGCGCATCAACTTATGTGGAAATGCTAATGGTCAACGAAACTGAACAGATCAAATGGACACTCGACAAAAATTTGACTACCAGAAGTTGTTAGACATGTGCCAGAGCTTCAGCAACAAGATAACAGGCCAATTTTACAAAGCCTACTGTGCATGCACGTGTTTAGTGGAAGCAGTCAAGTGCCATCTTGGTAGTAGTCCTTCGTGGCGGCGTCTGCATGACAGCACACCTTATTTGGTGCCTTGACTGGCATTAGACCCAGTCACAGCAGCTTTTCGCCATGCATTTATTTTGGTCGGTTAAAGGAAACAGAGGCGCCATGACAGAGTTTTCAGGGGCGCAGTCCTAATCGCAGCTGATGCAGTGCTGAGAGGGTGTGTAGTTGCTGCATACAGTGGGGTGAAAGCAACAGCGATGCTGCGCTTGTTACTCGAACCTTCATGCTTAAAACGTTGCAGGCGATGATGAAAACATGCTTGACAGTCACTTTTGCTCATTTTGCCAGCAGAACATTTCTATGCATAGCGATGCACGTGTTTGAGCGCCTTCATACAGTGCTTACACTTCCTGCCATCTCCTTTTGCCGTGTTAATTTTCGCACATCCATCTAGGCATCCACTAGCCATGCCATAGAATGTTTGTTGTCTATTTCTTTTTCATGCTTCTACCCTAAAAATGACCATCATCATCATCATTATCAGCCTGACTACGCCCACTGCAGGGCAAAGGCCCCTCCCATGTCTCTCCAATTAACCCTGTCCTTCACCAGTTGTGGCCACCGTATTCCCGCAAATTTCTTAATCTCATCTACCCACCTAACTTTCTGCCACCCCCTGCTACGCTTGCCTTCTCTTGGAATCCACACCGTTACTCTTAAGGACCAGCGGTTATCTTGCCTTCGCATTACATGCCCTGCCCAAGCCCACTTCTTCCTCTTGATTTCAACTAGGATGTCATTAACCCGCGTTTGTTTCCTCACCCACTCCGCCCGCCTCCGATCTCTCAACGTTACACCTATCATTTTTCTTTCCATAGCTCGCTGCGTTGTCCTTACCTTAAGCTGAACCCTCTTTGTTAGCTTCCACGTTTCTGCCCCATAGGTGAGTACCGGTAAGATACAGGTGTTGTATACTTTTCTCTTGAGGGATATTGGTCAACTGTCCATCATGATTTGAGAAAACCTGCCATATGTGCACCACCTCATTCTTATTCTTCTAGTTATTTCCTTCTCATGATCCGGATCAGCTGTCACTACCTGCCCGAAATAAACATATTCTCTTACTACTTCCAGCACCTCGCCACCAATTGCAAACTGCTGTTCTCTTGCTAGACTGCTGAATATTACTTGCTATGCATGCATATGCATGCTAATTTTTAGCCCCGCAGTTCTGCTCTATTCTGATATTTTCTAATTCCCTCAGGACCGAACACGCTAATTCACGGGTAAACACTAGATGGCCGTTTTTTATTTTTTAAAATACTGATTAAGCCAAGAGTGATGCTTCAGCATAAATGAAATGTTGCTAAGGTGTAATGGTCAAAGACCATTCTACAACAAAAAATAACGAATTATTTTACATTTCCAGTTTCATAGCCATGCTTTCTAATTCAACAAAATAGAGAAAGCACCATCGCTACTAGGGCAACTTGAGGGATTGGGAGAGAATACATGCATCAAGAACACACGCACTGTGGACTCCTGAATATAAGAACAAAACTTCACACAGTTCTTCACCCGCAACCTTACACTGGGCAGAAATTGCTGTAAAGATGGCTCGACGAAGCAGCTCAAAGGCGAATCTAACCACCTCCTTTTGTTGGCAGTTTAAGAGCCTCCCTCAAAGCTGAATGGCACATAGAAGGCTTTTCGGAGCTTCAGACCTTAAAAATTCACCATTTGCCAACGTACACTGATTACAAGGACATGACGGCTAAATATGCTGAATAAGGCTTCTTCAGCTGCCTCTCGTGACCAGCCCCTGCACTCTCTATTGGGGACCTTTTCATCTTTCCAAGATACAAAAAATCCAGCGCCCTCTGCTTTGCGCAGCTGTCGGAACACCTGGCACACCTCAGGTGAACCCACCTGTCCCAAAAATTCAGCATTCAGGCAGATAAACATCGCCTGGAGATGCAAACATGACTGCTTCTCGCACGTACGCCACACACCACGGCGACGCGGCCACTGGCTGGAGTACCAAATCTCTCAGAGTGCACAGTAGCAGCCAGCCTATCAGAGATGATAGGCTCACTTGTTGAAAGCCCAAGTTTCTCAAGTAAGAGAAACTTGCGCTAAAAGCTGCGTGAAAAAAGGATAAGAACACAAGCCTTTCTCACCCATCCATGCTGATGACCTCGGTCTCCTCGGCAGCAAAATCTTCCCTCAGAATGAGCAAGAAATAGTCAGACCGCAAGGCCAAAATGAACCTGCAAGGAAAAAAAACAATGCAATAGACTAATTAAACTGGTGGGCTTAATGAAGCCACATCAGCTTCACCTCTCTATTGCCAGAGGCACCTGCTACAGGAAAATGCCAGCACTATAAATCTATCTGTAGTGTATGCCTTCAAAGGCCACCCAATTGCTAGGACTCCATCTAATGGCTCAGGGCAGTGCAAAATGTACCAGCAAAATACTACATGAAAAGATCAATTTCCGTGGGCCACTTCAACATCCGCCGGATGAGTCTCCCCTGGTACACAGACTTGACACTCTTAATAACCCTTTGGTCGAGAGGCTGGATAACGGATGTGCATTTGGGGGGGAAAAAAAATCAAGTGGACAGTCATCAGGAAGTCTTCGATGTGGTGGGCACTGCAGTTATCCAAAAAAAGGCAGATGGATCTGCCCTGCTTTGGCATATCTGCATCAAAGGCTTCCAGCCAGCTGGAGAATACTGTGCGTGTCATCCAAGCTTTCTGATTAGCAGTGTACTCAACCAGAAGCCTTCGGTTACCTTTAAAGCACTGTGGCGTCGTGCTCTGGCTGATCACGAGGAGAAGACGCTTGTCGGATCCGTCCATGTTTGAATGCAAAAGAATGGTCACCCGCTTTTTGCTCAGCTTACCGCCATGACATTTTTGTCCCCTCAGGTCAAGCGTTTTTGATGGCAACATTTTGTAGAAAAAGCCAGTTTCATCCACATTATAAATTTCGGAGGACTTGCATTTGTCCATTATGCTTTCGCAACTTTCTTGCATCCAGGGTGATGCTGCTTCACCGTGACGCTCACAGGCTCCCCCGACAACACCTTGGTGAACGATGCAGTGCCATGCTTTGAATTGGCTTAGCCATCCAGCGCTCGCTTTAAAGTTGTTGTGCCCCAGAATGCACGCGATGTGAATAGCCTTCTGCTGCAGATGGCTTCCATACAAAGGCAGCGTGTTCTCTTTCGTGTCGAGGAACCACTGGAATACGGCCTTATCGACGTCTTCGCAGACCGGCGTTGCCACAGTCTTGTGCTGCACGCACACGCCGGCCTAAGTGCCTCTATGATGCTGCTTTTGGATTTCAGAATAGTAAAAAGTGAGCTGCACTGGATACTGAACTCCTCTGCAATATCAGACTTCTTTCTCCCTTTTGCAGCTTCGGTGATGACTGCAGACTTTTCCTGCAGCACCAAGAACTTGTGCTTTTTAACAGGAGGCAGAATCTTTCTGACACGCCGAACAAAACATTGGACGAAAGCAAGACACAGGCGATTTCAGCGTTTCGGCGTACACGCGGCACACGGCAAGATAGCGTGGTAGTGGGCAGTGTCAACGGCCAGCAAGGAGGAAAAAAAACTGCCAGATGACCAGCGGTGTCGTCACATGAAGCGTCACGTGCCTGCATAGTTGCCATCAGACAGCCTAGCAAAAAGCTGCTTTAAGCTAAAAAAAAATAAGTAACCTAGTGTAAACAGCAATGACCGCGCTGATGCTTGCTGGCAGAAACGTATGTGCCTGACTTGTCGGATGAGTGTGCTGCTGCAGTTTTGGTACTTCTCCGTTCCCAACTGGCTGATGAGCCGAAAAAAATGTTGCAGATCACTACCTCAAACTTTTGTTATTGCGGGACTGCTTTTTAAAAACCCTTTGCTGCTGAGAGGGTGGAAATGCATTGAACTCTATGGAAGTTTGCTGGCGGCACAAGATTTTTTCGTTGCCGCGAGAATTTCGCTCTTGAGGGCTTTCGTTAATGAGCAGTTCAACTGTATCAAATTTCCTGCATACATCTTGAAGCTTTAAATTCTATACTCTACACTGTACTCATTCGTAAACTCTCTACTATTTCTGCCTGGTCTTCTGTGCTCACCACTCAGGCTATAAGCATTACGGTCTGAATGTGCATTATGAAGAAAACACTGCCTGGCACTTGCAGAAGTCCAAGAAGCTTAGGAATGACCTAAGCTCTTCATCTTCAGCTCTCAACAAAACAGCAAGGAAAGCAAGATGGAAAACAACAACAATAGCATCACTGATCCTGCTGAAAAAGCTTTCAGCTTCGACCACTTTCCACAAGCTCAGCCCTCAAGTTCATCTTGAAGAATTTAAGCAAGTCCCATTGCCATATGGGGATCCCATTTAACGAAAGCTGGCAGGTCCTATTGGGAAAGCCTGCTCGTTCTACAGGAAAGGCAAAATACAAGACAGTGCATGGTGCAATATGCCAGGCAGTGCATGATGCGAGACAATTTACCTCTCACCCCATTCATATTTTTATTACAATTTTTAAGCCTATGATAAGTGGTAAACTAGTGAGGCAAGCACACCTCCAGCCAAAGCTTGTCCAACAAATGCTGTGGCTAGGAGATCATGAGAACATACAATGCGAGTCACCCTTACAGCCCTTTCAACAGTCTTCACAGCATGTTTCAGATAATTTTAAGTACCCACTGAGGTCCACGTCGGCAAGGCACATGACCGTTCAAATTCCATCACTTCTGTAAATGAGAGTCAGTACATCCTTTTTTTAACCTCAAAAACTACTCCAACTTCTCACATTAAGCAGTGCATTGCCTGTGCAGTAGGTGACAGTTTGTCGATGAGTGTTCATACCTGTGTGCCCCGATGTCCTTGCCCTCTACGCGAATTGTGATGTCCGTCTCCACCTGGCCAATGAACATCCTGAGCAGGTCGTCCCCCAACTTGGAGCAGGCACCCAGCCTCTCTGGGCTGCAGCCTGACTCCTGCATCCTCTTGTCGATGCTTGACAGGCAGCTCACTTCAGAGACCTCCGAGTACACAGTCTCTGAATCATCATCCCCATCTCCAGGAGAGAAGGGAGGCTGCGGTAGGCATAGGCAGCACATAAGGAAAGAAGCAAGGATACCAGGGCACCCACAAAACACTCCGCAAATGGTTACACTAATTACATTACACTAAGATATGGATCAATTTTTTGTTAACCTATCACTGCAAGGATATCTGCAACTATTTAATAAATGCTAGCCCTTGATGTCACCCTTGGAAACACTCATAAAGCATATTTTACACCAGGACTTGATATCACGTAAAAGTGTCACCAGCATAGTGTTCACCACCTTGTGAGCTGCTCTCCGATGCCAATCCATCAATTAGAATGTCCCTGTTTCACTGCCCATCAAACACTGAAGAGCAGGAGGAGGTCAGAAGTATACCACACTGAAAATGCAGACAAGGTTAGGCATCCCCAGAATCAGCATCCCAGAAGTGGTATCAAACAAAATTTGAACTCTGTGTTCATTCTTTTAAACCTGACACTTTATGCAGTAATTTACAGAGAAAGAAGTGCTTTAGTTGGATTAGTCAGGTCTGAGCTCCTGTGCTTGGATAAGGTGGTGGACCCTTTGGTCACCAGCATCATGCCTCAGTCACCAGCATCATGCTAATGGCCTGTGTTGCAAAATGCACATTGTGCACCCATATAAGCTCCAAAGATTTTTTTTTTTTATTTATTTATTCATACTGTTCACCCTCTGCATGAGGGTCATTACAGGGAGGGAAACATATACAGACACAAGTGCAATTCTCTTCGCTAAAAAAAGAAACACTCAAATGCACAGAATTACAGATTTGCACAGCAATCTTCCAGGAACGCGTTCACACCTATCACAAATTTGTCTACATCTGTTTGGTCCACAACGTCACTTGGTAGTTGATTCCAAATTTCTACAGCATCGGGAAAAAAGGAGTAGCGATAGACTTAGTACGTGTAATAATAGGTTGTAATACCTTACTGTGATTTTTCCGAGGGCAACGCTTCAGGGGAGGTGTAACATAGTGATGTTTATTAACTTTGACTTTATCATTCATTATCAGAAAAAAAAGTTTCAATTTCTGCTTTAGTCTTCTTTCTTCTAGTGATTCTAACTGACACTCTTTTAGCATTGCTGTGACTGAATCAGTGCGGCGGTATTTAGAGCATATAAAACGTGCTGACATCCTTTGCAATCTTTCCAGTTTCCG
Source organism: Amblyomma mixtum (assembly GCF_055824585.1). Lineage (NCBI taxonomy): Eukaryota > Metazoa > Arthropoda > Arachnida > Ixodida > Ixodidae > Amblyomma > Amblyomma mixtum. The sequence goes on from NC_143014.1 coordinate 403,790,305, forward strand.
TTTTAAACCCTTTTGATGAGGACTCCACACTGCACTTGCGTACTCTATGATTGGCCGCACGAACGTCTTGTACGCAATCAATTTAATTTCTCTAGTCGCATTCGGCAACTTCCTCCTCAGGAAACAGACCTTCTGGTAGGCTTTTAAATAGACATTTTCAATATGGGTGCGCCAGTCAAGATTATTTGTTAATGTCACTCCCAAGTACTTGAGACACTTTACTTGATCTAAGGAATTTTCACCGATATTGTATCGAAACATCATAACATTCTGCTTCCTTGTTACTTGCATGTAATTAGATTTTTGGTAGTTTATTTCCATACCCCATTTCAGGCACCATGAGTTTAACGACTGAAGACATCTATTTATGTTCATCTGATCTGCCGGGGAAGCCACAGGAGAGTAAATTAAACAATCATCGGCAAAAAGTTTCATTCTGACAGGCGATTCGACGATAGCAGAAATATCATTTATATACAATAAAAACAAAAGCGGACCTAAAACGGAGCCCTGTGGCACCCCCGACAGAACTTCACGCCTATTCGATACTGCACTTTCTATTTTGACGACTTGACAGCGGTTACTTAGATAGGCCTGAATCCATAGTACTATATTTTCAGCGATTCCTAATCTGCGTAGTTTAAAAAGAAGCTTATGATGCGGAACTTTATCGAAAGCCTTCGAGAAGTCTACACAGACCACATCTACCTGCTGACGTTCATCTATAGCCTTGCAAAAGTCGTTCACTGTTTCAATTAAAACAATGAACAAAATAAAATGTGCACTCATCAAATCCAAACCAGAGCTATTAAAAAACGTGGGGGGTGGTTACCTTAAACACAACTTTTTAGTTAATGTTGCATGCCTGTCTTGAAATGGTTATACAGTAGAACCCCGTTCATACGTTTTTCACCGGACCGGGAAAAAAAAACGTAACAGCCGGGAAAACGCAACAGTGAGGAAAGCACCGAAAATTAATGAAAACAGTGCAGCTTTGACTTGAAACAATTAATTTCCGCAATTTGACCCTAGGACTTTAAAAAATCGAGAATGGTGGATTGCAGTTTCTTTCGCTCGCTGGAAAGAACAACGCGTTTCTCAATAGCAAAGGCCGCATTGCTGTCAGCGTCGCTTTGCGGTGCGGCCACACCGCACGCACGCAGCAGTGCTGTGCAGTTCACGCGCTCACTGCAGTCCACGCTGAAGCGATGTTGTGCACAGCGTCAAGCACTGAAATGTTTGTAGGCTGCTCGCCGCGCTGCTCCGCGTAAGCCGCCCTGGCTGCCTGTCAACTGCGTTTAGTACGTCCAGCTTTTCCTCAAGGGAAAGCCCCTTCCGCTTACTCAACACTATCACGCCATCAAAGCACAATAAAGATGTTGCGACTGAGAAGGATGAAAAGGAAATTGCACGGGCCCTGCCGACTGGCCCCTGCCGACTGGCTCCAGCCGACTGGCTCCAGCCGAGCCACCACCGCTGTCACTTGCAGATAGAGGAGAGTTAAAAGATAAAAAGAAAGAGTGAAAGAAAAGACGCGCTGATAAGCGACCGCAGCCGCGCGCCTCCTCCTCACCACCTCCCACGATAAAGATCGCGGCGTTCGGCGTGCGAGGCAGATAGCCATCTAGTGGCGGCCTCTCCAACTCGCGTGCGGCTTCTTGCAGCCAGTTCGGTAGCCAAGCCGGGCCAAGACTCGTCAAAAATCAAAATGGTGGTTGGCGCGCATTGCCCGGGCGGGTTCGGGAAGCCCGGTTGCGACGTATCATGCGGGATCGTTTCCTCGGCTACGACGTAACAGCGGGGTTCCCAATACATTGGATCCTATGGAAGCTGTGCCGGGACCCGAAGAAAACGACGTAACAGCCGGGAAAACGCAGCAGTGAGGAACGTAACAGCGGGGTTCTACTGTACTAAACATTTTACACATACAGTCTCAGCACTTTCTTTCAATGCACACACCAGCGGAGATTATGCCTTGTAGAGGAGGATCTGACAGTGCTCAGGTCACTTGTACAAATGCAAACACAGTGCATGAAGGGGCTATACTATCTGAGGCATGTACGCACCCTTGGTATACTTTCCCTGGGCACGACTGCAGGAGACTCTTGAACCACACTGGTATCAGCCTTAGTCACAAGGACTTCCAATTCTGGTTTCTTGGGCAGTACTGTTGATGACACTGGTCCTGCTGATGGCAACACCTCAGCTTTTGAAGACGCGTCCTTTTTAGGCACATCACCTTCCCGGTCACTCTCATGCTCTAGGGAATCACTGTCCTCGCCATCGCACACCTCAGACCTGTGGAATGTCATGGCATCCACATCCTGGGGCCGTGTTGACGACTTCACGGGCAATGCCCTGGGTGCTGGTTTCACAGGCTCTGGCTTTGCCTTGCGCCTGAGAATCGGGCTCATTGGCAGCAAGCAGACTTCAGGAGGCTGGAACCTTGATTGGCATGTCGACACCCTCTTTGGTGAGGAGACGTCCCCTTCAGCAGTGGGACAGGGTGCAATTCTAGTAGTAGGCTGTTCCGTAGCTGGGATCTCCTCCGACACAACCAATATCTCTTCACGCTCAAAGTGTTCCCACATGCGGTGTTCAACAATGCTTCGCTGCCTCTCTACACTGTTTGCACCATCCTTTGCAGGCTTTCCCTGGTAGTTACTATACGCTTCGTGGGCACAGACAACACTTTCACTGTGGTCATCATTGATGTCAATGAACATCGACAGTGACAAGGTGCATGGCATTGTGCGAGAGGATGGCTTCTCATCAGGATGAGAGTCATCGTGGTGAACTGTATTGAAGTCAACGTACATGTAGCATGACTGAGGTCGTTTGGACGAATCACTATCTCCTTTGGGCTTGCTTGCTGGTGACCTTTTCTGGGCCTGGCCTGCACTAGCATCTCCACCAGCATCTATGTACATGTACAGAGACGAACCTTGGTTTGACGGCTCCTTGTGCTGCTGTGCCTGGGTTTCCTCTGGTTTTGTCTTGTTTATGTCGATGTAGAAGGGGAACAGCGCACCCGATGCGCGACGCTCCTGGTTTGACCCCAGTTCAGCTTGGTCAGCAGCACCCTGCGAGGGCACTTCCCCCACATCATTAAGGCTGTCGTACGCCACTGCCTCAGTAACAGATGTGTTCTGGGACATGAAGCCAGAATCATTCATCCCAAAAGCAACACAAGAGCCTCTCTTCTTCTCGCCAAGTTGCCCACCGACCTTAGGTGATCTCGGAAGGCATTGGTATGACACTGGCATGGGAGCAGGAGATTTCTCGTGCAGGAAGAATGCAGACATTGGTGCCAGAGACTTTCCATCCTGCTCTGTGGAGACTTTCAAGCCTGCTTTATTGCACTCCTCTACAATTGTGGATTTGTTGCTATGCTGTTGCTCCTCATGCTCCTGCACACCCATTATCGCTGCTGTCTCTTCCCCATTCCACTTTTCAATGGCTGCCTCGAGCGGCATCTGGCTCTGCAGATCAAATGTTCCACTCCGCACCATGCTGTTGCTCATGCTCACGGAGCACTCGTCCCGGTTGTCTGAGACGTCATCGCAGGCTTGGCTTTCCTCGTACACTTGGGTGCTATCGCATAGGCTGTCTAGAGGTTCTTCTACATTTCCAGCTGTTGCATCACGGTTCTCACTACAGTTGGCGTCATTGTCATTCACAAAGCATGAGCGGAAATTCTCTAGAGAGTCCTCAGCCCCCGTCTGCTCAAGTGACCCAGTAAACACGCCGCCATTGTCCCCACCTGGTTCATTGGCTGAGCCGCTCTCGATTACTTCCCGAGTTCCCTCCCTGGTGTCAGTCTCGCCAGTCATGTCCTGAAAATCATCATCGCCACCATCTTCATCATCTGTCGAGGCAGGATCATCCTGGGAGCGGAGGGCTCGAAGAATATCATGCTCCTTCTTTCGAATGTCATCATCGGAGTACACGCTCCTGGATGAAATGCCAGACAAGAGAAAAAATCAATCAATCACTGCACCAGCCCCCAACATGAACGGGATGTTAAGTGGTTGCTTCAGTAATCAGACATATTTGCACAAATAAGAACATCGGTAGACATTTCAGAAGAGATGAGGCTTGGGCATGTTGGTCAGACATACTTAAGGGAAAAAATAGCGCACACGAGAAGACGGGACAAGCGCTTGTCTGTGTCTCCTCGCTTGTCCCGTCTTCTCGTGTGCACTATTTTTTCCCCTTTAAATTGGTAGACAGGTCCTTAAGAACCAATTTTTTACTCCCTTCGTCACTTTGTGTCAGTTCAGTGGAAATGGAACAGCACACAAAGGGAACAGCATAATGGGACAAGCACAAGTACGGACAGACACTAGGACAAGCCCTTCCCTTTGTGTGCTTGTCTGTTAGAGCTGAATTCACATATAACCAACTATAAAAAAAAAAACAGTTTTCTTCCTTCCTTCTTCCTCATCCCAAAGGTGACACTACGTAGTCCTGGTATCTGTATTCTAAGCTCAACGCTCTTAAGGAATATTAGCCTGCAATGCACACCACACGAGTGAAGTAGCAAAAGCAGCTGTAGCAGATCTAGTGTGACAGAACACACAGGCAACCAGCGGTACCCACTCCCCCTGCTGCTTTGTACTGCATTTGCACAGATCACACGGTGTTAATTTTCACTGAGAACCAAAGTGCTACAATATCAGAAAGCATGTCATAAAGATTCTGTTCATGCCCACAACTTTAAGGGGAGACGCAGGTCTTGAAATGATAAAAAAATGTGAAAATTTCGATGTTGCAAAAATGGCAAAGCACCCGCACAAAAAGGTTTAAGGCAATTGCATATTCTCCGCCTACGAAGAGTGGAAATTGTGATTTCGGAGCGAAATGTGACAGAACTTCGCGCCTGTAGCTTCTCATGACCACGTTCCCGATGGCCACCATCTTAGTTTTGTTTAAAAACTGGGCCCCTCCCCCACATCCTGGTATTTCTCACTACTGCGAAATATTACTGGAGTGTCCCCATTCTGCTGTTTTTTCAGGCCTCTACAACGACCTCCAAATAGCTGGCACACGCACTTCAAATGAGATTTTCTCAGCTTCATGATTTTTGCCATCGTGACTAGCCTTACGGAAGTTTTTATGTTTTTAAGGCGCAATTTCAAATATTCTTATATCGTTGAAAGCAGAAAGAAGTAAACTGTGGAGCTATGCTTTTTTTTTTTGGCTGAGTCGAACATTATTATTTTGTGAACCATGTCACCTAACTATATTTCATAATTATGGTGCTTGGACATAACTGAACATTTTTATATGATGATGCACCTCAAAAACAGTATAATTAGCATAGCTCCAGATGGCAGGTCTTTGCCTATGGCTTCATTTCAATTGAAAGTGTCTTAATGACCCGTAAGAATTCAGGTAATTATGCTTCAATTATTTTCATATACTATGGGAACTACTGAGATACACTGAAACTAATTATATTTTTGAAAACAGGAAGAAACACATAAGCACACCCAATTTCATTATGATATCTTTTATAATTAAAATTTTCATTTCCAGTCCGTGTCTCTGGTTAACATAGTTACAATAGCCTTTATTGTTCCCACACTGCCCGCTTTTAGGCACTGCATTGAGAGTATGACTGCAAGGTATTGGCCTCACAAAGAATGAACTCAAAGTACAGGCAAAATATGTAACCTGGCAGCACACAACCAGGCAGCACACAACCTTGGATTTTGCAGCTGACATGATTCAGGAAAGCAAAGCCCATGAAATAAATCCCCACAAAGACTCACAGCACAGACAACACAGCAGCCACCATCATGCCCCTGAACTCAGTTTTCTTCACATCTCTTCTCCCATATAACACTTAAATGACTCTTAATCAATATAGCATGCCTCTCACATTCTGATATGGCCACACTGAATATGGAAATGAACAAAAATGGGCATTTGTCCGAATCCATGTAATTTAGCAATTAGTACACAAATTGCAGCCAAATAAAGCTGCATTATTTCTGCAGAACTTGCAACGAGATGTCACCCATGAACTGCCCAAGGAGACAAAGACGCAGTTCGTTTTGATTGCAAACTTTTGCCACAGGTTAACATTACAAGTAATGAGCTACTAGAAATAAAAATTACTACATCATGCATAGTTCCGTATGCACGAAAAGCATGCAGAACTAAGCGTTCACAAATGAAAAAAATTCACCTCTCTCAAGAAAGCAAAAATGCCTCTGTGTACACACTCAGTACTCTCTTTTTTAGCCCATGCCATCATACAGACAACTTGGCACAACCATTTCTTCTACTTTAAATTGAAAAGCTCATCCTGACCAAATCATGGAAAATGGCAGTGCGAAAGAAACGGGGATGAAGATGTAGAAACACAGGCGACAGGACAAGCGCTGAACTACCCGCTTAATTTTATTGAAAAACAATCCAGATCTTAAACGTTCGAGTGCATCACAAGTCAGGTTATTGATAAAACTATGAATGCGCATCTAGCAGCAACACAACATTCATTCTCATTATCACTGGAGGCTAGATACAGGCAACCACGTGAGGGCATACCTCTAAAAGCGGAAGAAACGACCAAAGCACGGGCAGAACGAGTCTTTACATCAGAGCAAAAGCAGAGACAGATTAACCACAAAAACAAACAAAAAAATCAACAACAAAAGAGCCAACAAGCAAAGGTCTAGTCATTTAGTTGCACAAAAGCAGTGTCAGGTGGAAAAGGAACTAAGTAAAACCACGAAAGAAATGTAATCATTGGATGGCGCCATCCTGAAAGGAGATTTGTCTTGGTGCTGGATGCACTTTCATGGTTGCATCGATAACCTGACTTGTGATGCACTCGAATGTTTAAAATGTGGCCCATTTTTTGAATAAAATTAAGCTGGTAGTTCAGCACTTGTCCTGTCGCCCATGTTTCTACATCTTCATCCCCATTTCTTTCGCACTGCCACTTTCACTGATTTGGTCAGGATGAGCTTTCAAATTTAAAGTAGAAGAAATGGTTGTGCCAAGTTGTCTGCATGATGACATGGGCTGAAACAGAGTTTATTGAGTGTGTACACATAGGCGTTCTCGCTTTGTTGAGGGAGGTGCATCATTTTACATTTGTTAACGTTTAGTTCTGCATTCTTTTTGTGCATACAAAACTATGCATGATAGAGATACTTACGAGTTTAGAGCTCGGCAATAAATGTATTTTGTTGACGTGGCCACATTTACATGCTGCAGTGTACACTCAAGCTCTCAAGTAACACACCCTTTCCACTCCTCTCAATCCCAAGAGTACCGGCTTCCAGGATCCTGGATCACATTAAAGGCCTACTTGACCAAAATTTTGCAAACCATAAAAACGTTTTTTTCGTAGTACATCCCCGGATTATGTTAACCACAAAACATTACGTTACAGTTTCAAGCAGTTAAGTTGCCAACGGTACACAAAATTCGGAGTTTTCAATAACGAAACAGGAAAAATGGGCGTCATTACCACCCGCTGGAAGCGATGCATGTTTAAGACAGGAGTCCATATAGGTTCAGAGCGTCTGCTCGATACAGCTCGTGCAAAGCACTGGTAGTGGTAGCGTGTACAGCACTTTGCTCAATAAATGGTAGTTATATATGGAAAAACATATATTAAATTACATAACTTGCATCATACATGGAATGAAACGCCCCAGAAAAAACTGGCAGTGGCTTAGCTCAGCTAGGCCAGGATATACACAGCAAAAGCAATTTCGTCTCCTGACATTTCAGTAGCAACACGCCACCGTCGTTAAGCAGCTTGGCGGCGTCTCTTAGCGAGACGTTCCTCTCGTTTTTTGGACGTCTCGGCCGATCGCTTAGCTTTTCTCGTTTCATTATCATGCTGTCGGCCTGCCTTGCACCATGCGATGACTTCTGGATCGGAAGACTCAATGTCACGCAGCCTGTACTGCTGCCGTGACGAGCACGGCCGCTCTCCTTCTTCTATGGTGCGTGTCTAAAGGTGGATTCACACGACGGACCGCTTCACGGACCAATCGGTCACGTGATGTCTGACGCGCGGTCCCCCCGTCCGCGGCGAGCATTCACACGACGGGAGGAAGCAGCAGACGACAGCGCGGACGAGCCAGTCGGATTATCGCATTGTCGGCGTAATCGTCTCTGTGCGTATCCCACAGAGCGGGAAAACTTTCCACAAGGGCAAGAAAAAAAAAGGTTGCGTCATCTGTGAACCTAGAACCATACGAACAAGACGCGCTTTGGCTGTTAGAAAGTTCGCCAAGTGGTTCCATCTTCGCAGCTGTCAACAGGACTATGTAGTTTTTCGCGCTCGCATGTACTTTGGTTCGACCAGAGGCTTGTATTGGATTTTGTAAGCTTGCTCGTTGCCAGACTAAACAGTTTAACCGCTACTGCTTTGAGAGTCACGGCCAAGGATCTCAAGCAATCCGAAGTGTGAAAAGGTCTCTCGGCCATATCACGAATCGCTGCTCGCGAGTGAAGCGGAGCAGCAGGAATCAGTGACGTAGGGTCACGTGATGCCCATCCGCGAGGGCACTTCGCGATTTGGTCCGTCGTGTGAATCCAGCTTAAGGAGCGAGCGCATCGCTTCCAGCTTATATCCCAGCTGCGCGGCGCAACTCTGCGCATGTGCAGTGCGGCGCAGCGGCTGCGGCGCCATGGTTGCCATGGTACTGGTTGCCTTGGCAACAGCGCATGCGCAATAGCAGCCTTTGGCAGGCACCGCGAAATGCACTTCTGCTAGCCTAGCGTAGCTTTTGCTGCAAAAGTTTTAAATGTGTTCTATTTGCTGTGGTAGACTAGAAAACTCCTCGTTCAACCTCAGTGAAGATGATCGCGCCGCTATGCTAGTGAGCGTTGTTTGCCTGGTAGTATTCGATTACAGCTTGTGCAAAGTTTGGACACCGCGAAGGAAGGAGGCATGTTCAAATGGAGGCCAAGTAGAAAAAGTGCTTGTACTAATCAAGTCACTATTTTTGAGCGGGCCCGCATGCCAAAAGCACACATGCGCTATGCTATGTGTGCAATATGGTTATTGTCTTGATAAAAAAAAATGACCTGCCTTCTCCTTTCCCTTCTCATTTTTTATCCCCCGTAGAAAGGTATTTCTGCCTGTGCAAAAAAATTTGGAGCAGGTACAAGGTAAATCAATAAAAAACAGCTGGATATCCAAAAAGGGAGCTCTAGAGAATTAAGCATAGTGTAAAGTGAAAGAATCTACCAGAAGCAAAATTTGTGTTAACGAAATAAATATATATTTTTCTCTACGAGGACTGTGGTGTCAATGCGGTGCTGATGGTGGGCTTGTTCATCTTTGTGCGCCTCGGCCAGGCAAGCTGCTGCGCGTTGCAAAATGCATACCGGTTACAAATGAGCATAGACTTATGCGCTGTGTTCATTAATGTATTTACAGAGAGCCATTTAAAGCCTGTGTACTGCAGGGATGAAAAAGTTATAATCTTTTCAACCACACAGCTAGGCAGAACGACATGGTTGCCGGACCCCAGCTGACCATACGGCCACCACGCAAATTGCTGGTAGGCAGTGTATCTGCATCGACTGAGTAATAATGCAGAACATATAATCAAAATTATTTGTTGCTCTCGGTTGAAAATAATGTCATTTAAATAAATTATGCGCTTCAGGTCGCTGAGGTTTTGGAAACGTGCCAGATGATAACACTAAAGCTTCTTGTATTTGACCTCAAGTATGAATGGCGTGAGGCAGTCAGTAAGAAAATTGGGTGTTTTCAGTAACGCACGTGTAGCCTTCCAGGATTCTGAGCTCGGCCTGCGAGTCTTCGCGGAAGCAGATACACTCGATGCCCGACTGCATTATTACGTTTCAGGTACAGCTGCACCTGAATTAAATGTGTGAATGTTTATTCCTTTTCAGATGAAGCAGACCTCTACTTAGACATCTGCCTGGTGTAAATAACGTGACATCAAAAAGACACTGCTCGATGAGCAAAGCCGTCTACTTTAGCTTCTGAACCAGCTAAGCTAGCTTGTGACTCTGATTAGAGACTCCTCGCAGCCTTCCTTCTCCCAATTATAGCCCTCTTGGTACGTGGCATGCTTTGCCAATTGGACCAGAAACACGTATGTGCTTTGATGATGTAGACCAGGAGAGGTCTACTGACAAAGCCCTGCCCATAAATGGGGTTAGCGTGAGAGAGAAGAGTCAGTCGCCTACTGTTAAATTTTTTTTTTAAAAAGAAGGGAATACACGTTAAAACTGGAGCTCCAGACAGTTGACACCATCTTTCGAGATCGGGTGTGAAGGACAGTGGCCGAGAGGTATACATGGTGCTTTCTGCATTCCTCGTATTCCTTTCCGCGGCCACGCACTTCGTCGACATGATGCCAGAGGTTAATTTTTCCCGGAGACCATCGAGATTCGCGGTGAAAACCGCCAGAAATGCGCCAGAAGAAGGACTTACAAGGGGCACTCACTCACTTCGGAACGCCTGAAACTGGAGAGCCGACGATGCCCGTGTCTCAATTGTACGTCATTTCTGGTCAGATTTGTTAATTGTCCAACACACCGCTAGGGGACTGCGTCGTCTGCTACAGAAGTATCTGAATGCTTATGACTGAAATACTAGACGCTTCACAGCCCTAATATTAAACATAAATATTGTTCATAACATGCACACTATATCGAGCGCAAAATTAGACATAGTCAACTTTCGGTCAAGTAGGCCTTTAACACACATGGCAACCTCATCAGACAGCATCTTCACTGGTCAGACCAAAGACTTGGGTTACATTCTTTAGAGAGGTGTGACCAACACTGTGTTCTCGGTAGCAAAACACTTTCCCAACAGGAGGATTACAATAAAATACACCTATACTGACAACGTAATGCCTGAAGAATAGCCCTCACAAAACTACCCACGTCAAACCCATTTCAGGATCTCTGTAGTGCACACAACATACAAAAGTGTGAACAACGCTCCTTTTCTTAACTATGGCGGCTCACCTGAGGAAGTCCTGGAGCAAATCCTTGTCAAGAGGCACAGCAAACACATTTGCACCTTCCCCTGAAACAGCACACCTCTCAGTGAGAAGCTTCCAGAAGGCAGGCACCCTCACTAGAAGCACTGCCTTGTGGGCCTTCAGCACCAGGCCACCGGGAGAGTTGTCTGACAATGACTTGATGGTCACATCTGAGAAGAGGCCGTCTTCAAACAAGCTGCACAATAAGGCATCAACTATGTACTCAAAACCTCATAGGTAGCATTATTACAGCACTGAAAACAATGATAAAGATTAGTGGTTGGCAACTGAGACACAATGATGCCACAGTTGATGTAAGGAGCCATAGTAAACACTTCATAACACTAGATGTTTTCTAGCTTCCACAGAGAACTAACTGGATGGCCTAAATCAAACCTGACCACCACACTGACTGAGAAATGTTCTTATGTACTCAATATAAACAGACAACCAAAAGTTTACAGGTGTTCACACCCACTGCACATAATTAAGGTACCGTATTTTCCGGTGCACAAGACCCGGCTTTTTTTTCGAAAACCTTGCTGGTGCGTCCTATACAAGAGTGCGTCTTATATGCGAATTTTTCATTGTTTTTTGCGAGTTCAGAAATTACTCAGGTTCATTTTCAAGCTTTTCTTACCGAAAAAATATCACTAGCAATGATGCGGTTGTGGTTAATACTTCAATACGGGTACCACCGTGCGCAACTTTTTTTAGGTGAACTTTATCATGAAACGGCGGGGATGACAACTTCCGGGATCACAAACACACGACCGTTTCGGAGGCCCCAAGCAAAAGTAATGTGAAATGCCAAAAGATGACGACAATCACGCTTCTCGCCATTGTCAAGACAAGCCAAGACAAGCCGGCGTTCTTTTTTTAGCCACCCTTTGCAACTTTGTTTGCTCCGTGTACGTAGAGCGAAGAGAATGTTTCAGCCGCGTTGACTCCAGAAATGGGCGAACTTTTTGATAGCGCATCCGAAGGTGATGACTTCCAAGGTTTTAAGTAGAAATAAAATGTTCTTATGGACATATGGGAGAGTTTTTTAATTTTTCTTCCTTTTTTTCTAAAACATGGGCAGGAATGGCGTGAGTGTTGCCTTTTTTCACCACTTAGCGTTGCTTAAGAATTTCTCACAGGTACGGTGAATTTCGTGATGGTCGCGCAAGCGTGTTTAATTGATCCTCACTAGCCTAACTGGGTAAACTGGGGTGCGTCTTATATACGGGTGCGTCTTATATACCAACTTTTTCAATGACAGCCTGCATATATGGCGGGTGCGTCTTACACAAGGGTGCGTCTCATACGCCGGAAAATACGGTATGCCAAACAGCCTGCATTTGGGCTATTCAGTTTGAAAGGGACACTGATGGCAAATCGAAGTTGGTCTGTATCGATAGCTTATCATGTTTTAGTAATAATGATGCTGATTTCACTGAAAACAGAGCTTTTATAAAACAGAAAAGGCCAATAAATGGTAAAGAAAGTGTGCTGCCGCCACAGGCTGCTTTCACAAACAAACTGTGATCAAACCAAGTGCTTTTCTTTTTCTGTTTGTGGATCTCCGAAGCTAGACCACATTGACATCAACTTTCAGCTGGCGATCACAGAGTTCCAAATGCACTCAACGACATCATCAACTTTGGGAGTGTGAATTAAGTGGTGGGAAAAAATGTTCCATTTTATAGCCCAAATTTCTCAGCAGTCAATACATCTTTTGCCACTTAATGAATGTCAATACAGCCACAAAGAGCCAAACCATCAAATTTTACAAATAAAAAATTGGACGGTGTTGGCCTCAGGGTCCCTTTTAGTAGGAGGCCACAGAGGAAGGAATGCAAAGGCTGACAACTGTGCAAATCTCGCCATTTCTGTACTCTCACTGGCCAATGCTGCCTGACAGAGACCAGCCATACATGTAATGCATACAAACCAAGCTGCCACTCAAACCATGACACAGTTAGCTGCAACATGCAGCAGCAAAGACTGCGCTACCTCAGCATGTGGCTCTGTAGCTGCGCACGGATGCGGAGCTTGAGTTTCTCGTGCTCCTTGCCTCACTTGAGCAGGAAGCCTGGGCTCGGATGCAACGGGCTCCAAGCTGGGCTTCCCGCCGCCATGGGCGCATCGCAGCAGGTGCTTCACCCACTGCAATGCTCAGCCATTGGCCTGCACACAGAAAGCGCACCCCTTAGCAGACTGCAGTCTCATACGAATGGTGTTGAAACAAAATGAATTTGTCCACAAATTTCAGACTGTTCCGCAATTAAATGTGCGCCGCAGAATGCTTCTCTCAGCTAAATTGGTGAATTATTCGAGCTCAAATTTCAAACAGAAATGGCATTTGGTCAGCAGAATTGCTTTATGCCGGAGTTGTTTGGGGTACATGCCTGACTGAATTGATAACAAAAAGTCAAATAATCACATCGTCTGCAGCGACAACGAAACAAAACAAGCCGTTATCTGAGCGACTGCACCAGTGGCACCATCTTATTTGTCAGCCGTAGAGATTTGGCAAAAGTGGGGTGCGTTTTGCGAGAGATTTGAAGACGCTCTTTCAACTGCTTTATAAATGATCACAAACAACTTACTTAGGCCAAAACCACTAAATTCAGTCTTTCATAAAGAAGAGTCTTCAAACTTCCTGCAAGCCCCCCACCCCCCTTGCCGAATCTCCACAGCCAACAAAGGAGACTGCACCACCAGTGCAATTGCCCAGATATCGGCTTGTTTTATTTCGTCACCGCCACACACGGTACAAATATCCAAATTTTTTTATTGATTCAGGCAAGTACCTCGAACAGATGTAGCATAAAACAATTCTTCTGACCAAAATGCTCTTTCTGTACGCAGATTTGAGCTCAAACAATTCACCAGTTTAGCTGAGAAGAGCATTCTACGGGGCGCGTTTAATTGTAAAATGCAGGGACTGAATTACAGCCTTGGTGCCTGAACTAGCCATTTTCTGTTCATCTAAAACGCAATAAGAAAAAGAGACAATCTCCAATGGGCAAGTGATAAGGTACGCATGTTAACAAATAGTACAGACTGGTTGGTTGGTTTATGGGGTTTAACGTCCCAAAGCAACTAAGGCTATGAGAGACGCCGTAGTGGAGGGCTCCGGAAATTTCGACCACCTGGGGTTCTTTAATGTGCACTGACATCACACAGTACACGGTCCTTTAGAATTTCTCCCCCAAAGAAATTTAACCGCCACGGCCGGGATCGAACCCGAGTCTTTCTGGTTAGCAGCCGAGCACCATAACCACTGAGCCACCGCGGCGGCAAATAGTACAGACTATATTGGCTGTAGCAGCTAAGGCACATCAATACCTAAACAAACAAAAGGTGTTCTGTAGAAATGACAGCAGGTGAATATTTTCGGACAGTATGTGTGGTACTGTTCTCAAGAACAGAAAAGTGCACAAAGACTAAGGTGGAGACAGAACAGGTACTATGAACACATTTCTGTGTGCTTTCATGTTCTCAGAAATGCAACTCCAACTTGCCCAATCAATAAGGCAATGCCAGTTAACATGCAGAAAGCCTTCTCACTCGTAATCACACTGAAAACTAAAGGGCAAGGATGGTGGCGAGGGGGGAGACAAGGAATAAGTAAAGGCAAAAAAAAAATTATTTTTGCCTTAACTTATTCCTTGTCTCCCCTCTCGCCACCACTCCTGCCCTTTATTTTTCAGCGCAGTTGCGAAGGCTTTGCGTACACGTGAGTGCTCACTTAAGAAATGCGAGCTTCAATATAGTTGTTGAAAGTTAGAGCTCGTCCCGTCCACTTCTCTGCTGTGTCCTTGTGTTTTTGCACTTCCATACCTCGTAGTGAAAGCTGGCGTTGTGGCCCCTGAGAATACATGTAAACAAAAGTTTTTCAAAGCAGTTTTTCTGATTTCACAGGATGCCTATGATGTCATCCATTCATGAAGAAAAGCTGAGTACATCCTAGAACTTAATGCACAAGTATGAAATGTGATTTCAAAAGCAATATACCATTTCAAAACACTGCGATACGTGCATGTGGAAGTCATTCCCAGCTGGGGGTAGAGGGCAGCCCACAGACACACATGCAAATACTTCATGGAGTATTTTTCTCATTTCAGAGTACCCATGGAGACGGCTGTTCGTTAACAGTTGGCGAGTACTTTGAAGAAGAGAGTGACAAAGTATGCAATGTTAAGTCATTTCAAAGTAGTAATCTTTTTAAAACTCCACAATGAACATGAGCTGTAAAGCCATACACACCCACAAATGGCACTCTATCTGCTGGGTGTTTCTCCGAATGGCACAAGCTTCTCGTGGAGTCTGACATGCTGTCAACTGCGCTACATTGGCTCACAAATACAGTCGTTCAAACTAGCCAGCCTAGACAGCCCAGCACGAAGTTTTGCTATAGACAGCTCTACATGAAAAGTAGTTCTCAAACAGCAAGATAAGCGAACGCAAGCGATCCATGCACTGTAGCATGCGACAGCACAGATGACACCCCCAGCCACCTCCGCTAAACTCTAGCCTCCGCAGTTCATGAGCACCACTTACCTATAAGTTAGAAATTTATCATGATGTTAGTCTATAGAATTCTTTTGTTAACTCCACTTTCTCAGAAAATTGCTGCTTTCAAGCTTCCTTCATGCTTCAGCATTTATTCAAACTTCTCCATGGATGTCGTTCACCTGCTGCTTATTCATCAGTTTTGACAGTTTTGCTATAGCTCCATATCATCTTTAGGGTTCCGATGTACCATTGGCAGGAAAAGCAAGTGGACCAGACAAATGTCACTAAGGTTTTATTATAAGTCAGCTTAACACTGCACTCGACAAATTCTGAGCACAGTAAGCGTGGCCTGCTACACTTAGCATCTAATGACAGAGAGAACTCATACTATGATGACCAGTTTCGAGAAATAAAACTAACTCTGTCAATGGTCTATCCACTTTTTCTGTCTATTGTACAGTCAGGCCGGAATGAAATGCGAACAGAGCATGTCAAGAAAACAAAATATTTTACCTGCCTACTTTCAGCTGAAGTGTACAACTAGCCTGATTCATGTGTCTGGGTAAAGGGCCTACTGAAATGCATAATCGAAAATAGGTTGTAAAGGAATATCTCGCTGCAAAGCAGGAATGTATGTCATATGCGTGTTCGCGTTTCATTCCGGCCTGACTGTACATGCTATCACATTCCCCAATACGATCCTACATGTTCTGTGACAGTTTGCTTGTGCCCAGCCTACTTACCTTACCTTCTACTTTACTAAACAAACTGAAATTTGGCAAGGTTGGTTTTCAGGCTAGAACTTTATCAAGCAGTTATATAACCAGAAAATTTATCTGGGAAGGGAGGGGGGACCATTGCTAATGAAGGGGAAGGGGGGCCTTATTTAACTGATGGCACCTTTCATGGCAGCAGAGGGCTGCTTGTTTGAGACGGTGATACCTGCTCGCATCTAAGTAAGGATGAAAAATGAACTTCTAGGCTCGAAGACTCTGTTCACAGCCTTGCTAGCGTGAAATTTAATCCGAAAAACTACACAGATCCAAAGTATCTGCCGTGAATATGTACACATTCCTCTAAAGTGTCTGACAGTGCCTCAGTAAAGTCCAAAAAATCGTGCAAGTCCGAATTATTGGTCCGAAATATCGGTTGGCTACTATAATCAAATTAGATGAAAATGACATTTTCAAATACTAGCTCAAATATGAATAGGAGCACCCACCGTTGCAAGCTGGCAGTTCTGTGCGGGGAAGAACAGGCACTCAGTTTTTCGTGGCTTCAGGAATTGCCGCAATCACCTTCGAAAAGGCTATGAAACTTGGGAAGAGGTCTCCCCTTTTCTCTAGTCACGGCCACCTGAGTTGCCGTCCCTTCAATTATTAAGCTGCGCTGCTCTTGCGTGCAGTTTTCGACAAAATTTTATGTCACGAATTTTGGCTATATTGAAACCATTTCACAATTTTTTAACCTGTTTGTGATGTTTATAAGCCAATGAAAAGATGAAGTCAGGATAGCGAGACAATAAGGAGGTTCTGTGAGGACATTAAAGCAGCAATTAAGTAAAAAAGCATCACACTATAATTTTGGGTGCTTGACTGCAGAAGCAGGGAAGAAGCATGGGTGACCAGGGATTTTGAAAATGTGGCATGGATTTCAGAAGTGAATAGTTAAGAAAAGGAAATGGGTACACATAAACAAAACCAACTTCACACTGTACACCAAATAGCATCGTTCAAAGAGCAGAGCTGTCAGGGAAATGAGTGACTGGACGACCGTGTGACAACGAAACTGAACTCATGTGAGTTGTACAACATGAACTAGTGGGCGAGTTGGTCTGACATATCTAGTGAAGCAGCGCAACGGCACAGGGCCAAAGGGGAGAAACACAGCGCTGTGTTTGTCCCTTTCTTCCCTTTGGCCTTGTGCCGTTGCGCTGCTTCACTAGACTAGTCATGTGAGTTACTAATCCTGCACAAAGTTTGCACCAAAATAATCAAAACTGTCCCCAAAAGCCTTCGCTAGTAGCAGAAAGGCATTCAGAAAAACGTTTGCAACACCACACAACAGCTCGCAGCAGATCCTAACCTGATGAAAAGGTGTGCACATGCTACTACACATGAATTTTTCAATACAGTCGTGGGATAAAATGACAATTGATGCACTTGCAATGAGTAAAAGCACGAAAAAGCAAAGAATAAGCCACACAGAAGTGAAGGCAACGCTAAGTGCTTTTTTTTTTATCAATGGTATGGTCACAGTAGAACAGGTACAGCTGGATTGGAAAAATGAACAGCAGTACAACGTCGAAAACTGCAGTGAAATTAAGTGTACAGGATAACCTGGAGGTTCTCATGAAGCTGACAGCACAAAAAGGAACTGCAGAGCTTGGATTCATCAGGACCATGCCTCAGGTCACAGTGTTCGGCCTGTAAAGCACTCTCTGGCTAACAAGGGAACCCCGGTAATAGGCACCCATTTTACTAACCAGATTTAGCTCCATAGAATTTTTGTCTACTTTGTAGGCCAAAATCTGTATTTACAAAAAAATTCTAAAACTCCAGATGAGGTAAAAAAAAAAACAAAATAGTGCTCTCAAATGAGCCAACACATGATGACCTCAACCACTACTTCCAAAAGCAAAAAATTCGTACTCAACAGCGTACCAAAAAAAGAGCTGAGTATACTGCAGGTGAGAACAATTAAGTTACAAGACTGCAAAAAGGGGGGAAAGTTTTTATGCATAGCAAATTTTATAGTAATAGCTCCCTCTAAGGTAAACACACTTTGAATTGTAATCAATTTGAGCAAACTGTTGCGATTTTTATGTTGTATATGTCACGCAAATACACATCTGATTCCTGTTTTGCATTGTATATGTATTGAATTCATGCTACGCCATATTTTAATCCTCTGAAATTTTTCTAAGAATTTGGGTGACAAAATTCAGGCGATATTTTTTTAAATTCTGATATTCAAGTAGAAATAAGGTTATTCAGCAAAAAGTCACATAATAACAGTTTTTTGGGTAACTTTTCACAGTAAAAGACAAATACTATACTTTTTGCTCTTACTTTCCTAAACATGGAAGGTGCATAAAGGAGTAAAGACACCTAATTTTGGCGGCATGTTTTATTCTCTACAATGATGGGGAAGACGCCACTATGCATGGATCAACTTGTGGTGTTCACCTATGACTACTAAATAATTTATAATCAAATTTTTCTGTGATGTTGTTTCAGTTTCAACAACTGAAAGATAGCTATGATGTCAAAGTGTGGTTATATGTGATGTCAGGCATGGAAAAACTGTGATATAATCACTGTGTCATTGTTTTAATTCACTACAGTACTGAAGCCAGCCTTCTTCAAGAAATGGAGTGGCAATGAATGTAGAAGCAGTGATTATATTGCAGTTTATTCATGCCTTACTTGACCTATAACCACATTTTGACGTCACAGTCATCGTTCAGGTGTTGAAACCTAAACCGAAAACAGCGTGAGAAATTTATTTGTACTCTAGGAGAATACCACATGGTAACTGATGTATAATAATGCCTTACATAATATTACAAAGAAGAAAACACGCACACAAAAGTAAGGTGTCTATACTGCTTTAAAATACAAGCCACTATAAGTGATAATTATTGCGTGGGACATAAAATGGTACATTTTTTGCTCATTACTTATATAAACGTGAAAGGTGCACTAAAACTGGTTGCCACATCAAATATTCCTTTTTATTTCCCCCATTTTTTACAATTTCCACTTCATTATGATGCCCTGAACAGCACTCTCGTGTCGGCACAAGACCTGCCTGCCTTTGTCGGTATACTGTGACAACATTCATTCAAGGTCACTTGAAGCACACAAGAGCCTTGCAATAGGATGTTGTTAGTGTGGGTATTGCTTGACGCAGTGACGACAACTGGACGTCTGGTCAGTGCCCGTGTCTTGGCCTCTCTTGCCAGTGTTCTATGAAGCAATTACTTTGGTGTTTTCTTTTATGAATTATTTTCAAAACTGCTACCCATTAGGCAAGGAAAATAAATTTGGAAAAGTATGCATTAAAGGCTCTCTAACACTGCATATGCCACATGAAGGAAAGTACAATTAGAGTAGCAGGAAAGAAACTGCTCATTAGTTTATGGTGTAGTAACCTCTGTCCTGCATTATTTCATGTGCTCAAAGCAAATTACCCATATATGCTTAAGTTCACAATAATCAGTATCCTGGCAAATGCAAAAGACAGCACAATGACCAGGCCTAGTGAAAAGAAACTAACGTCAGTGATCACTAATAGCCTAATATTTGTCATTTCAGGCAGCAATGGCCTCACAGCCAGTAAAAAGAAAAAAAGAAATGAACACAATGAATACAGGAAAGTACTTAATTAAGAAGTACCTATGGTAAAAAAAAAGATATTTTTTCAGATATCAATGAAGACACATATGCAAAATTCCATATCTGTCCTCACTCATTATTGTAGAAAGCTTACAAATTAGTCATGCACACTCAGTTGAATGCCCCGGTACAACAGCATAGTATCTGAAGTGTAGCTTGCACCTGCACTGATGGCAATGCTGTCAAGTGACTATATTCTTGTCTATATATTACCTCACAACAAAACGAGATCCCCAAAGGTAAACGGAACATATCTTAGCACTCTTTTTCACGATGCCACTATGCACTTTTGCTCCTCCAATATTTGGCTACATGCTGTTATTACAGCCTCAAAACTGCAGCAAGGGCCACTCAGACAATGGACTACACCTGCACTTCGGGCAGTGACACGCTAAAATTTCCAATAGTATTGTGGTCGTGGACGCAATAGCAGTACATGCAGCGCAGCAATGAGAACTGAAGGAAACAACTTTCACATTCATTTCAGCAATTGCTGAGCATTTAAACTGGAAAAAATTGCAGGATAATCACTGAGAATCGAATCATAGTCTTGTGCATGGCATCTATTGCAGTTCAAGGTAATATACGCAAGAAATCATTAGAGTAACTGAAGCCCATTACACCCAGCTTACCACGTTTGACTCAGAACCCAAAAATGCCAATAACTTTTGTTGTCTACACTGGCAAAAAAACTAGAATCAAATTTCGTCATTATTATGAAAACCACTTTTCAAAATATTTTTCTTAAAGCGAAGTGTCAGCTGCCAGAAATGGCAGAAGACATGCTATAAAGGGCAGTCCGTGTAAAGAATTAATATATTAGGTTAATTTTCTCTTATAAACTGGACATCAAAACAGCTGCTGTACATCGGGTGTGCATGGGCCAATGCCAAGCAGTAAACACCTTTTTCGCCAGGCACCCATTCTAGAACCATCAAAAATATCTGGAAAAATGAAGTTCAAGTGAAAAAGTTGGCCCTCAGAGCGAAGCAACCTAAACATTTAAAACCTAAATACTACTACATTAGCAGATGACAGAAAGGACTTGAATTTCTGTACTGATTTATAAGTGGTTTGGTTAGATGTGTGCAGCTTTTTCACTTTTAGAAATTTAGAAATTGAATTAATTCTAAATATATACGATAATATTCATAAATCTAGCATATTTTTACATTCTAGCACTGTAGGGGCCAGTAATGACGAAAGGCTGATAGTTTAACTATTCCATTTTATAACTGTGGTTTATGTGGTTGTGGTTTATGGGGTTTAACGTCCCAAAGCAACTGAGGCTATGAGAGACGCCGTAGTGAAGGGCTCCGGAAATTTCGACCACCAGGGGTTCTTTAACGTGCACTGACATCGCACAGTACACGGGCCTCTAGAATTTCTCCTCCAAAGAAATTCCAGCCGCCGCGGCCGGGATCGAACCCGCGTCTTTCGGGTCAGCAGCCGAGCACCATAGCCACTGAGCCACCGCGGCGGCCCATTTTATAACTATTCCATATTTCCATACGTAATACAGCCTTAATAAAGCCAGAGCACACATAAAGCAGCCATAACATATAAGTCTAGCACATTTCTTTGAATGTACGTTACTTCTACACAGAACATTCAACGTTCAGGCATTATTTTCCTGCTCCAGGGTCTAACTGAAAATTGGTTTTGGGGAAAGAAAAGGGTGCAATAACTGTCTAACTTCTCAGTGTATGCCTCCAATGCACCGTGAAGGCTAGAAGCTGAAAATGCCAGTATTATAAGGAAAGGCAAGTACAATTGCTGCGTCTTTCCAAACCATGCCACCCATCAAAAATAATAAAGGAAGGCCATTCAAAAAACAAAAAACAAATAGAGGCACCACAGGTGCAATGCAATAACTTTATTTCCCGCACAAGAAGTCATGCAATATGCCTCACTAAACTGCACTGCTTTACAAAAAAAAAATAAACAAGTGTTCGTGCTATGACAAAATATGATAAAATTTTGCAATATACTCAAACAAGTAAAACTATGCAGATATAAGATTTCATCACTGCTCAAGCAAGGTGAAAATCCTAATTGATCCATCTGGTTTAAGGAACAAGGTTTGGTTTGGTTTATGGGGTTTAATGTCCCAAAGCGACTAAGGCTATGAGAGACGCCGTAGTGAAGGGCTCCGGAAATTTCGACCACCTGGGGTTCTTTAACGTGCACTGACATCGCACAGTACATGGGCCTCTAGAATTTCTTCTCCAAAGAAATTCTAGCCGCCGCGGCCGGGATCGAACCCGCGTCTTTTGGGTCAGCAGCCGAGCACCATAACCGCTGAGCCACCGCGGCGGCTTAAGGAACAAGTTCACACTTTATATACTAACTGGAACCATTTAACAGGAATAAACTGGGAACTTCTTCCCTAGAACAGTTTTACCAGTCAGAATTCTCACCTAAGCAGGAGATTTTCAAAGCAACATCTTCTAGCAGCAGCAAAGAAAACAGCAGCGGAAAAAACACCAAACACAAAATCCACGCATAACTCCAAGAAAAGCGTGTTACGTGTTTATACACAGCGCGCATACACGCCGCGGCAGGCAAAAGAGAGGGGCTTTGCTTTTCTTCTTTGGCTATTTGCTTACGTGTAATGAACCGCATTGAATAAATACATCCCTTTAAAAGGCGTACGAATTGCAAACTTGAAGCCCAAGGCTGCAAGTTTGCAAAGAAACCAGTAGCCTTCAACATAGTCAAGACGGACAGGCAAGGGAGCTTTTATCTACTCACGATAGGAAACGCAACCGAAACCGACATACATCCCGACGTCGTATTAACTATTTCATAGATCGGAGCGTAATTATCGTGGTCGACGATCAGTGTACAAGATTTTCTTCTTTTTTAGCACACCTCTGTCTTCCAGAGTATTGGAGCGTATTCTACGCTGGCAGAACGCGCTCCAACAGATAACGCGCGCAAGAAATGCCACAACAAACCTAAGGGCCCAGCTGCAGTCGCGCGCCGGGCACTGCGCCGATTTTTGCTCTTTCCTTCACGCGGAGAGGGCGAAGCGGAACCGCACTGCCAAATCTGGCACCCTAGCGCCATGGCCTTGTTTGGAAATAGCTGCGAAAAAGGATGCGGAGGAGATTTCCTTCCTTGCCGGGGTGTGAGGGGCGAGGCGCGCCCGCCGGAGCACTGCAGCGAAGCCTACCCCATCTCGGGACAGCCACCCAACACATGCGGAGGAACCAACATGCCGCTAGTACGCGAGCGGACGTGTTAGCTCACACAAACGCTCGTGTACTAGTGCGCAGCGAGACTTTGGTCGCTCGCGTGTCAAACGCTCGACAAGCAACAGCTTTCACACCAGACGCGAACCCATGAGAGAAAGCCAGCGCTTAGCTTGGAGGATGATGGTTTATCTCAGAGCCGTCAAAAGCTGGCACCAGCGCAACAGCAGCAGCAAGCGCGGCACAAACGGCGCGGCATTTTGAGTAGCGTCTCTCTACGCGCTGGCGTGCGCGCGTTTTCACCAGCAGCGGGCCGTAATCAGTGGTACACAGTTAATGTAGCGGTACTTTACCTTTCTGGCGACTGCTGATGACAAACTCCACCACGGCTTACGACCGCCGAATTCACCCGTTGTGAGCCCAGCGAGGCCCGAAGGGAGAGACTGAGAAGCAGAGAGCGAGAGAAGCGACGCGCGTTCTCTAGCGCCCTCTTTCGCATGTGGTAAAAAAATGCATGTAGTTTTTGTTTCGGTTTCGGGCCTCAAATGCTTCCTTAGTGTATGTGCGCGTTTGTCCTTCGTTCACGGTTTTAGGTTGAAATACACTCTTGCACAAAGCAGACGCATGCCAGGAAGAGACGAAGCTGGTAATTACCAAATGAGTACTGTGGCTCTTAGAGAGTAAATGAGTGAGTCTGTACTGCCGTAAGATTGCCCGAAGCCCAGAGGTCGCCGCAGGAATTGAAATTAAGGGGGAGTGTTGAGGATAGAGGAGAAGCGCATGTTAGTTTTAATTTTTAATCGTGGCGTTCCTGTGTCGTGTAGGAATAGCAACGTTTATTGCTCCAACACTCATATCAAATATGACAAAGGGAAATCACTGCTGCGGCCTATAAATGAGGATCGTTTCCAGTTCCCTTCCCTAACTCTTCCAGAAGAGTTACAGTACCCCGACCGGGAACAGAACAAAACGATGGGTTGACAAAATGAAAAATTTGTTTACAAAGGATGACATAAATCTCAAAAGAAAGTTTTCGATTATATGGGAAAGTATAGGCGAGATAGAGATAGGTCGATAGTTCTTCATATCATCTTTTTAGCTCATCTGGGAAAAGTGCAGTGTGTGGAAAACCATTTCACATGAAAATCAGAACATCAGACAGTGCCTCGAAGTTCCTTTAGAGCAAATTTGCTCACAAGAAGTCAATACCAGGAGGTTTATTTCGCTTAAAGCTAATGATTATATCATGCAGTTCTTGTTTTGTAATTATGGCTAAAAAGGCGGACACAGAGTTTGATTCTTTAAAGTGTATTGGTATCTCTGACTGGAAGATACTTTCTCGGAGGCCAGGGCAAAAAAAAAATCTACTAAACGTAACACCGACTTCGATGGAATCTCCCGGAAAGAAAGAAAGCGGGGAGGTGTTTCCATAAGTTTTGCCACGAAGAAGAAATTTATTCAATTCTCGCCGTGCGAAACCCGACATGGTTTATGGGGACATAACCTCCCAAAGTGACTCAGGCTATGAGGAACACCGCAGTGAATGTCTCCTGAAATTTCGACCTCCTGGGGATCTTTAACGTACACAGACATCGTACAGTACACGGGCCTCTAGAACTTCGCCTCTATCGAAATTCGACCGCCGCGGCTGGGATTCAACCCGCGTCTTTCGGGTCAGCAGCCAAGCACCATAACCACTGAGCCATCGCGGCGGCGCGAAACACGCCAGTAAACTGCAAAACCTTGCCATAAAATTGGACTGCTTTAGAGGGAGAAAAAAAATTGAAATGAGCAATTCAACGTTCCAATAGAAAAATGAAAGGCGCAACAAATAGCCACAATGAACATTTTGCAGTGACACCAAAGGCAGCCCTTAATTAGTCGATATATAACTGCTTTAGGCTTTTACAAATACGCTTTAACGATACTATCGCGATCAAAAGTTTACGGGACGCGTGTTCACGGAAAAAAATCATTGTAGCTCTGCTTCGCGACGCAGTCGTGCGTTATTGTTACCAGCGGATAGAGCATCCAGTTCCCTTATACTTTACATATTTCAGGAGACCGGATTACGTGACTGCGCCGCAATAATTTTGGAACGAAAAGCGCGCCTTCTAGCATGCAAAGCTGAAGGTCAAATTACGCTTGGATTTGACCTCTAGCTGGAGGCTCGCCGCAGATATGGCTGTAACGTCACACCACGTGGCTAGTCGCCACTCGTTCCGCCGCTGCGCCGACCGCCACTCAGACCGCTCGCTCTCGATAGTTGTGTCGCGTGTCTAACCACGTGATTCACTCTTGCTGAATTAAAGTCAACGCTCGCCGGTCACCGGGACGAGTTCCTCGAGGAGCCGGGTAGGTTCTAGTGATCCCTACGACAGAGAGCGTCACGAAACCGCGTTGGCTAGAGAAGTTGCGAAAGCGGGCTCGTGGATTTGATGAAACCGATGAAGAACGGGAGGTACGTTTGGAGAAGCAGCGGCACAGGCAACGCAACGGTCTCCCTGAGGCGCGCCAAGTACAGAAGCCGCGCTGGTCAGTAAGGAGAGCCGAACCTCGTTTATTGCCAAAGCTGGGTGCCTTTTTATAGGCATGCTTAACGTGAGGGAAGGGGGGAAGAGAGGGAGAGAGAGCGGCGATAACGGCTACCGCAAAGGAACGAAAGGGTGCGCGCCGGTGACGCGCGCGCAGCTAAATTCACTGAAGCATATGCCACAAATCGACACTTTTAATTGGGCTTGCAGCGAGTTGCGGGCGTACGCATGCTACAAACCGTAGCGTGCGCGCGCTACGGACACGTTGCGGGATGCGTTGACAAGATGGCGGCGCCCTGCTTGCCCGCTTCGGAATAAATGCATGTCGCCTGAGGATTCTCCGACACGATAGCTCGCTCAAATGGTAGCAGTTCGCGTTTGTTTCACACACTCTCGCCTTCGCTTAGTATATGCGATAACTAGCTCCTGTTTTTCAGATAATTTGGCGATTTTCAAGCTCTTAGGCCTAACATTGAAGGACTATGGCCTAACTAAATGCAGTGTTTATTCCTCGCAGGAACGACACCTGGCGCAGCAGTTCTCTAGCTTATAGTCACTTGTCACATTTTTTTCGATTTGCATAGTTTTTCACCTTGGAATAAAAAAGGCTCGCAACGCACCCACCCTCGTTATCAGTAATTACGGATGAAAATTTCTTCAACCCAGCGTTGATGTGCTTTGACTTCTTGTCACTAGATGGCAATACTGTTTACACGCGCCCCCTCTGCGCACCCCTGAGGGACGCTAGGGCACGGCCAACTAAAAGTGTCGTGAAGGCTGCCACTACACAGAAGGGCAGCGGATGTTGCCATCTCCGCGGGCGTCGACATCGGCCACTGGTTCGGTTACTTTTCGCTCCGGCTTAGCTCAGCCGAGTTGAGCCAAAGCCATATTTTTTTTTCGCACAGTCGCGTCCCGTAAGCGTTTGATCTAGAGCAGGGGTTCTCAAACTGGGTTCCGCGGAACACAGGGGTTCCGCGGGCTGTCTTCTTGTGTTCCGCGAGAACCCTCACCGGCTGACCCGGCAGCTGATATGAGACTGGCTCTGAGTGCTACTGAGCCACGCTTTGACTTGCTCTTAAAAGGGAAGCCTGAAATATTCTCAGGTAGGCTTCACAGAAATATACAATTTTAGTAATTCTGTGTGTACAGCTGCTGATCAGTGCAAATCTGTGTAGCATAGGCTGTAGTGTCACAATTCTGTAGCTTTTACATAGCTATGTGTGTCAATGTGTGTAGAATGAAAGAACCCCGCAGTCGGTGAGGCCAAGGAAAGCGCAGGTTTTTAAAAAAATTTTGGTTCTTGCTATAGATCAGAATTAGTGTTTTAATCATTTTGGAAAGAAAGGTATTAACTACAAAGTAGAAGGAAAAACAACACTCCTATAGGAGGTATTCACATGACGTCATCCGCAAGGGGCGCTAGCGGCCGGCGCGGCATTCGCCATGTTGGTGGTCGCGCGCGCGGCCGCCGCAGCCAGCGGCAGCGTTTGAATAGCTGGTGATGGGTGAAATGTGAGTGTATTTCGCGTCTCGCCGCACGTAATTTCTGTCCGACCCGTGCCGCCGCGTGACTGAGTGAATATTCCGTGAACTGTGCGAAGCAGAAAAGAGCGGGCACGCTCAGAAGGTTCTACTTTGTGAAAAGGTCGACCCCCCGTAGGAATGCGGAGGCACCGGCATGGTGTGCGACGTATACAAGACTGCTGCCGCGCGTTGAATTCACCGGTATCGAGGCCCACCTTGTGCACGGCTTAAGTTTGCTGGCAGGCCAAGGAATTAAAGGATATAAACCTATGAGAGGGTGCAATTACTTGACAAGCGGGTGAGTCCAAGAGTCGTGCTGTGGGTGCCGACGGCCGAAGTGCCGTTTTTGAAGAGGTGAGTAATTCGAAGGGTCTGTTCACTTAGCTGTAGCTTAACTTGTCATCTCTACCTGCTGAAAGTGGCGTGTTACAACTGAATCTAGCGGAATGGCTGCACACTGCGTAGCTGCGAAAACGGTCTTGTGCATACGAAGCAGCGCTATGTAGCTATACAATCAAAACTGCAAAACATTCTCGCTGTGTCTGCCGTTCGTGCTGCGAGCGCATGGCAGTATTTGTTTGGCCGTTCTGTCGGGTAAATAAGGCAGCTATGACGCTTTGCCTTTCTGCTGAAAGACCGTACGTCTGAGAAGCGTCAGCAGTTCGCGGACTACAGCTAGGCGCTTGAATTATCAATTTCTGCGGTGGCAGTTCTGGAATTTCGGTAATTAATCATGCTGTTTATCCACGATGTGCCCTGCATGACTAGCTGACAGTTATCAACTGATATTAAAAGCTGCAAGTCGTGTACGTTCTTGCGTGCAGCGCAGCCAGCCAGTTTTGCTGCCGAGTTGAGGCAGCTCGGTTATATTACGGCGCAGAAGAATTCTGCTGCAAACTTCATGCACAATACGCGCTCCACAAAGATAAGTGGTCGCTAACGTATTCAACAACGTACAAATATGTTACGGATCATTAACAGTTCAGGCCGGGTACCTCACGGCGCACTGTGACACTGCGCGAGCTGGCCTGAAACGACCGCAAACATGGCGCGCCTGCCGCGACGACGCTCGCGCCGTCTGGTAGCGCGGCCTCAGTGAATACCTCCTATAGTGGGAACCGAACCCACGACCTGTGAATATCGTGTCCGTTGCTTTTCCGAGAGCTACATCAATGACTGTCCAACCTGCTACTTGTTTGGGTATTAATGCTGCCTGTAAACAAACCTTAAGAGTGTTACCAGTGCCACCCTTCTCCTTAGCAGTGGACATGGAACGTCTTGTGTTACTGCCAGCTTCATGTAGAGCGTGATCGACAGAGAGGGCGGAAACTGCGAGAACCCTCTTATGCTGCCTATGGCTTCAAGACTGCCAGAATTGAGACCCTCGTTAGCTATTAGCAGGGAACTGAAAGAAGGGTGGTGCTGGTGAACACTCTCGAGGTTTGTTTACAGGCAACATTAATACCCTAAAGAGTAGCAAGAGCCGTTGATGTGGCTCAGTTGGAAGAGCACTCAACGTGATATTCGGAGGTCGTGGGTTTGGTTCCCACCACTGGCGTGTTGTTTTTCCTTCTACTTTGTGGTTAATTACCTTTGTTTCCAAAATGATTACAGCACTAATTCTGGTCAATAGCAAAAACCAAAATTTAAAAAGAAATCCCCTACGCTTTCCTTGGCCTTGCCAACTGTTGGTTTGTTTCATTCATGTTTCATAACGAGCCCCTCATTTCCCTTTCACTTCCCCGCTAAAAGCGTGTGTAGAACTGATTCTAGGTTACCTGCTTTTTTTTTCTATATTATGAGTTTTGGTATTTAGTCATTTAGCTTTCAGTTTATATTACTCTGAAAGTTGACAAGTAAAGGCTACTTACTGTACTGTCATTTAAGCCAGTATTTTTTAGTATCTAGGTTTTTTGTATTCCTTGCAAGATGACAAAGCATTTGGTGATATTTTGATTTTGCACTGTTTAATGTTTATTAGATAACTACGATCTGGCAAGAAAGAAGGAACTACAAGCTACGCTGACATCTGACCTGGGTTCTGAACCTGAAAATGTGCGGCAGAAAAGGAAGAGGAGGCCAGTGCAACGCCTGATTTCTTCAGATGAAAGTGACAGTGAAGGAAACACTTATGATGTGCCTTTTGCAGACTTGCCACATCCAAGCCCTATTTTTGTTCCGCAGCCACCGCCGCCGAAAATAGCCAAATCCAAGGAGCATGCCTTATCTCCACTAGCGACTACAGCTTCTTCAATCAGACGGTCTCCTGCGACCACCTTGCAGCAACCTACCGAAGACAGTCAAGCACCCCAGCAAGGCAAATCACATAGAAACTGTGAGTGCTGCAGTCATTATTCATAAATTATGTGATAATGTGCACATCATATGATCATAATACCATTGCAAATCTGATAACTTGCTTGCCTTAGCAGCAGGAGTGTTTATCACAATTGCATATATGCAGAATGATAGCATCATGGAGGTTCATTTCAAGGCAGTCTTGAGAGCACAGTAGATAAACAGATGTAACTTAATACATAATAAACTTACATCTGCAGTGGCATATTTTTGACGTAGTATGTGTCAGGGCATTGCTTTAAAGTTACAATGTGCTTCTCAACAAAGAATGTTTGCTTAATGATAATGATCAGGCAGCCCCTAATTTTCATGATTTGTCACTGCAGTGTTTGTGTTCCTTAACTCTTTACAGGCATTCTGAGCACTTTAGAAATTCGCTTAGCAAATATTAATGAGCTTCCAGTGATGGTAATGTTCTGTTTTTCTAATGGAGATTTGGTGTTCACATCTTTTAGCATTGCAGCTGAAGACCATCAGAATGCTGAAGGAAATGAAAGTCTTGATGAATGAGCAGCTGAAAATACTTAAGAACCTACAGAACACCATCGTGCTGCATTTGCAGCCATCGACAGCAGCAGCAGAACCCGTGGATAGCACTGTTCTCGACTTGCTTCCTCTTTCAACGCACTCAAGACTTGAACAACTTGAGCAGCACCTCTGTGTTGCAAAAAAGAGATCTGACCTAGTGAGTGCAGCATTGAAATTATTGTAAATGATGTTCCTAACCATTTATAACTCAGATGAACAACTGTTAAGTATTGCAAAGTCACAGTGGCATTTGAACTTGAATGTGTAGTCAGTAGTTCTATACTGCAATAGTTTATTACAAGCTTCCTTGGTTTTAGAAGCATGGTCCATGATGAAAAAGGGGGGGCCGCAAACAAAACGGAGACAAGGAAAGGAGACAACAGGGCGCTCGTCCTCTTGTCTTCTTTCCTTGTCTCCGTTTTGTTTGCGGCCCCCGCCCCCCTTTTTCATCATAAGCAGCTTCCAACTCATCCAACCTTCCATTCCGTAGAAGCATAGTGCTAGAGTCATTAGCCTTTAGGTTTTCTTGCAATTATTAAGTACCCTTTCTTTTTGTTGTCACTATTTCACCATTGTGCACGTTTCTATTTTAAGGTGGCACACCTCTCACTCATAGGGGGATCATCACTTAAAGATGCCTTACGTCAGGTTATGAAAAAGTGCATTTGTGACAGCTTGGCACGAGACTTCTCGCTGACCGGAAGAAAAGGGAAGCGGTCATTTATTGGCCTTCAGCTGCTTCTTGTCATAACAGGTACTCTTTGCTCTACTTTTATTTATGTGCTCTGGGCAAATGTTTAATATTTCCCAGTCTGTCGGCTCAGAATTTTAACAACCACAGTCTACTCATGCATCTGTACACAAAACTATTTGGCATGTCAGTTATTACTGGCACAAAACCTTGTGAGTTGTTTACATAGCTCTGTTATCTAATCTGTGGCATCTTGTTGTGAAGAATGAGTCTGTACATTGCAGCTTGCTAGTATAAAAAGAGAAAACAAATGAAGTTAGAATGTGTTCTCATAGGGCTTACCTGCATTTAATGATAGCAGCCTTGGGGTCTAGGTCGTCTGGTCTTTCATGTATCCAAAAAAAATATAAGGAATCTTTTTTCGTGTGAAACAAACGTGCCTAGAGCATGTCTACATGCTGTTTATGTTGCTTTATTGCATCTGCCAAAAATCATGCTAGAAATGTGCAGGGCACTTCACATGAGGCATGCAAATTAGTTCTGTATGTAGGGATGTCACACTGCACACTGTCTTCCTTTTAGCAAATGCACTCGCCTCATGTTGGCTGCCACTGCTTTACCAGAATGATCACAAACTTTCTACCTAAGTGCATGTACAGTCATGGGCGTCCGGAGGGGGGGGCAAGGGGGGGCGGCTGCACCCCCCTGGAAAATCACTCACTCGAACCGTGAGTGATGTCCGCACGCCAGGGGCGGTGGTGCGCTCAGCCAAAAGGGTAAAAGCAGCCCCGCTTCCACGCTTTGGGTCACATCTGCGAAATGCCGCGTCCGGGCGGGCGTCGTTCCGCCGTTTTCAAACCACGCCATCGTTAGCTCTACTAAAAGGCGACCTGTTGCAGACATACAGCGGCATCGGCGAGCATGTGTTTGAGCCTTCTTACGATCGGTGTCTGTTTCTTTGATCTCTAGAGAGATAGCGGCACGGAGGCAGACAGTGCACAGAGCATTTTGTTTTCGCCTTCGTCGCTCGCTATAATCAGGATACGTTCGTACGCCGGCCACCGATGAATTCTTCAAGGACAAATCAGCCGTATCCACCCCCGCTTTGTCGGGCTGCTCAGGGTCAAGCGGGCGGTGGGTTGGCGCCGCAGCCGCCGCTCGCTGTCTCCTCCGATCCACGGGAGAGCGCAGTTCGGTAGAAGCGCCGCTTTCAGAATCTTCGGCAAAGGGGATTAGCTGCTTTTGTTCACGGCGACGCAGTCTCCAGAGGCGCCCCCACACCAGCGTTTCTTGCGTCTTCTCCGAAAACCAGCGCCTTTGGTCAACGCAGACCGATGGCGCCTGCCTGGCTCGCCTGTAACCTCTGGCTGGGTCTCAAATCACAACAGCGCCCATGTACTGTGCGTGTCAGTGCACGGTAAAGAGACCCAGACCCAGGTGGTCGACATTATCCGGAACTCTGTACTACTCCGTCCCTCATAGCCTGATGCGTTTTGGGGCTCTGAACCCCATAAAAACACAACAACAAATTTTCCGACCGGAGTGGCGAGTGTTCCTTCCCCTCGGAAGTCGCGCGGCGTTCCTTTCACCCCCCAAAGTGCGCATTCGGGGATATTGCGGCAAGTAAGCCCTTGCACGTGTGCGCGCCTCTGTGTTTGTGCTTCAGTGTTTTTAGTGGCCGGTTGTCAACGAAGGTCAGAACAACCAAGACAGCGGACGAGAAAACGACGAGCGGCGAGCAGTGTGTGTGCGGTTGCTCGACTGTGCGGACGCGCGAGCAAAATGGAGCGAGGTGTATGAAGCGGCGAGCGTGCATTTATCTTGTAAAGAAGTTTTTGTTGTATATATAGTTGTCTTTTGTTTTCAACGTACGCGTTCAACCGTTTTTCCATTCAATGTGTATGATGAGTATGCACCGAGAGCGTGTAGTGAAGCACAGAAATGAATTTATCGCCCGTGTAATTACACAATTCGCCCAGAAAAATCCGAGGCGCCTACAGTTGCTGTTCAAGGAAGACTGACTGAGTGACTGTAGTTGCGTGTTTGTGAACATATTGTGCTGTGTGCTGGTCATCAATCCGGGTGAGTCGAGAACCCGTATGCAGCAAGACTGAGCACTTCTCCACGAAGTGATAGTATCTTTTTGTATTTTTTATTAATTTTAATTGTTTTTTCGTTGATAAACTTTAATGTATCTCTCCTAGCCGCGCTTTAATTTGCTGTTTGTAATTTTTCTTTCATGTGCGTATTTTACTTATTTTTTTATTCATATATAAATAAATAAATTTACTCCGCAAATAGTGCCTTTTTGCTACGAATATACGCCCCCCCCCTCCGGCGCCAACAACCAATGGGGCCCCTCCCTGCAAAAAATTCTGCGGACGCCCTTGTGTACAGTTGCTGTTATATTTGCTACAAGCATGCAAAACCAGGTTCACCTTATAGTGTTCCAAAATAGGCGCGTTATTGATGAAAAATTTTCATGAAAAAAAATTGTACACAGTATGTTTTGCTGCCATTGAGCAGTATAGGCATATTGTGGACAGAAAACACCATTCTGAGCACTCAGTAAGTAGCTTTGATATTAGAGTAAAATAAATTGTTTGTTTCTGACTGTTTCTTAACGCTTAACATTTCTGAATAGTATGTTTTCTTTTGAAAGTGGCCAAAATTGGACCATTGTAATACTCAACTGTGCAAGTATTTGTAATGGAGTGCAAGTACTCCAGAGGTCTCTGGAAGCAATTAAATTGTGCTATTTCTTGCAGAGACACTTCGAAGCTCATTTCCGAAAGCAACGGACTGCCAGATTCAAATGTGCGTAGCAGACTGGCTGCGGTATGCTCCTTCTAGATGCAAAAAGCGGTATGAAATTTTTTTCAGTTTTTTTCTTTTTCATAGCTCCTTACAGCAAATTAAGATAAATGCTGGCGTTTGCACATTTCTTTAGTGTTCTACCACACTGTATGGTTTCACAAATTCTGCCTCTCTGTCGTTGCTTTTTCTTAAGAATAGTTCTAGGGCTTATTGCCTTCACCTTATAATCATTTGTATGCAGTAAAGTTTAATAATTTAAACTTCAGAGGCTGGAAAAAAATATCTGAATTATTTGAAGTTTTAATTATCCAATAAGCTAAAAAAATTTACAAGAACTGCTTGCATCAAAATATATTTATTTGGTAAGAGACTTGGAAATGGTCACCTGCTGGAGAACAGCATGACAATAGCAATTTTTTGCATTTGCATTTATGCTGTGTCGTGCGCACACTATGGAGAGCATGAGTGCAAAACTGCTCTAAAATGGTGCAAGTCTCCTTGGCATTGTTCCTATAGTGCAAGACGGTAGTGGTGGTTCCCTCTCACAAGGAGCTTCACCTAGTTTGAGGAGGCTTGACTGCACAGCATCTGGCTGGCACTTAAACACACAGTGTCGGTGTAATGAAAGAACCGCGCGGGTGGAAGCAAGGGAAATAATCAATGCCACCAACACGGCTGTCGGTGAGCATCCAAAATGGCATGCAGCTAGGCTTGGTTGGCTTGCTGATGCGCAGCCAGCAGCCGAAGCTATTAAAAGTGAAGCCGAAATTAAGTGTTTGGCATACTTTGGGTCAGAATTAAGGCCATCCATTTGTCACTCTTGCTGTTGTGCATATGTCAGAGATGCATAGTCATCTCTGCAGAATGCAGTTCATGATTGAAAAAAGCCATTTTCACAAACAGTTCTGTGTGAATAATACCTAAATGCGCCCTGCTTTTGAAATCCCATTGGGATTAATCATTGCGAGACCTGTAATGCCTGAATTGGCAAGCATTCGAGACATAGTAGATGGGTGTTGGCTGTGGGGCAGTGCTGACAATTTGAATTACTCGGATATTTGAATTAATGGGGGTTGAAATAATGAGCTTTTACTGTAGTTGCATGTCTTGAAGGTCATGCGGAGCAGAGAGGAGGCAGCCGCCGCATTGCTTGTCATGGCACTGGCTAATTAATGAGCTTCCACTATATGCTGCTTACCCACTTGCCACACAGCATGAAGAAGTAATTGCTTGTGAATGGTCTGCATAAGTAAAAGAGAAGTCGAGAAGTCATGCTGTTTTATATTAAGACAAACTTTTCGCGAAGCAGACGTTTCATGACAGGCTGTTTAAAAGAATGACAGAGTGTATGTTGTTCTCGTTCAAACAACAAATAGAGGCTATTCGTGTTTTCTTTTCTCTTGCTGTCACCTCTTTGCGGCATTCATGTTGGACCAAAAGAACCCAAGCTGCAAGCTCATTTAAGCCATGCACCAGACTGAAGGGTGTGTGCATACTTCCTAAAGGCCGCAAATACACTGAGCATTTCTTGTATTTCTTTCTGTGGCATTACCAACAGTACATTCTGTCAATGGTATTTAACAGGGCATATTTAGTTGTAAAGAAAATGTAAACATGCTCTTGCTGTTTACACTTGAGTCCACGTTTTGCAGCATGGTCCGAAAAGTAAATTTATGGTGACTTTCAAAGGCTACGATATATATTGTGGTATATGTTGCACCTCAAGTGCTTAATGATAAAGCTATTTTTCTCTGGTTACCTTTCAGAGCTTAAAATGAGGTATACGTGTTAATTCTTGGTGTCACAGAAAGCATCATTTCTTTCAAGAAGCAGCTTGTTTCCTTTATGTTTCAGGGAGATCGCCAGATTGGTAAGGGCTGAAGCTGACATGGAACCAGTGGAATGAAGAGCAGTACATCAATGTTAAGGTTTATGCAGGCAATGTTGCTACCTCTATTCCTTAGCAGCACTATATAACTGGTGTGGTGAAACTGTTATTGCTGATAAGATTTGTCATTACTGTTCATGTACCGTTTATTGTTTCTGCTTCACTGTGCTTTCTGGAAGCAGGCTTGCATCTTTTTATTCATGAAACATTGATCACAAGTTTTCTAAGTGTGCTCACTGCCTCGAGTCCCTGGCAGCAATATTTACCTGGTGTGGTCAACTGGTATCATTACAGCATTTATTTGTTATTACCACTTCATGCTGTGCTGTCTGTATGCTGTTCATTGTTTAAGCCAGCTTTGTTTAGATTTTTTATCAATGTGCCTACTTGCTATCACTACCTTTAGTTCCTGCCAGCAATATTTCATTGTTGTGGTGAATCAGTGTTGTTGCAGCAAATGTTTACTGTTTTTATTTCACGCTGCACTATTCGCATACTAATCTGTTGTTTCTTTCTGCTGTGCCATGTGCAGGCAAGCTTGTATTCTTTTCATAAAAGAAGAATCTTAATTGTTCTCTGTGTATGTGCTGCTAGTCGCTGCCTCTAGTCTTTAGAAGCAATATTTAACCGGTGTAGTGAACTGGTATCATTGCAATATTTATTTATTATTACCCCTT